>NW_027176240.1:4077642-4080142 GCF_023055335.1 Clinocottus analis | reverse complement strand
AAGTAAGAAACACACCACATTCAAACATATTCTGGAGGTGAGCTCATGGTCAAGACAGAGTTACGTCGTCTTTAAGGGGTTTAAGTCCCTCTGGGGTCCCCACTGGGGCCGCTGTAGTTACATTGGATGCACTCCAGGGACCTTGAGGTGTTTGGATAAAAGCCTCCGGTTAAATCTAATGTTTGGGAGGAGCTCTGCCTCACCTCTGGCTCTGCTCCGCTGTAACGCGATTAAGAATCCGCTTGATGAATCGTCTGTCGGATAAAGTTAAAAAGGGCATTAGATACAGTGGTAGGAAATCACTCTCTCTCTCTCTCTCTCTCTCACACACACACACACACACACACACACACACACACACACACACACACACACGGTATGTTTCAGTGATCAATTCATCAAGTGTGGTCAAAGAAACTGTGTCAAAGTAAAAGGAAAGAAAGTAAATGAGCAAGACAGACATTTAGAGGACAAAAGATGATACAATAAAAGGAAAAAAGGAAAAAGAAAGTGAAATAAAAACTAAAGTTACCGGCGAGAAAGAGACGGAGAAAGAAAAGAAAGAAAAGAGAAAGACCGATCATCAGGTTCTTTTTACGCCTTCAAACCTCAGACCAACAAAAGCAGTGCCGATCGGCCATTTTTTTTTGTGTTCAGACTGTAGTGGTCGGGTCGGCTGTCTGAGGAGCAAGAGGTCAAAGTTCAAAACCTAAAGAAAACTCCTCTGACCTTCTGCTGAATGGATTCTGCTGATCAGACAGCTTGTGTCTGATCAGCATCGACGGCGAGACCCCCTCAGAGTCCACCCTTTAAATCTGTCCCTCTCACCTCGAGGTGATCCACCCACCCGGCCTCAAAACCTCTCCTCTCCTTGTTTCCTTCCTTAAAGGTGCTCATCTCCAGGTGGGTTCAAACTTCCTCTCTCCAAGACGAAGCCTTGACCTTTGATATGTTCAACCATGCAGCCTCCTCCAGTTCCACCACTAAACATCTCAGCATTACTTAAAATGTGTTCCTGCAGCACAGCGACGTACTTATACATAAATATGATCAGCTGAACATTGATGTTAATCTGTAGACGACCAAAAGGCCAGAATTAAAAAAAAAAAACTCAGTTATTTGTCATATTTTTGACAACTCATAAGGTCCAAATTACACAGCAACTATTCCACAATTGAACAAAGCAAATGAAACAAGAAGAATAAAATCATGAGAAATATGTATTTTTACAATGACTTGATCACATCATTGTAAATAAAGTGGGTTTTTCTTATTATTTGCGTATCCAGTTTTCTCCATGTGTCCACAAATTGCACAGTGTTCACATCACAATATGTGAAATTTTGAAGATAATACAATTTTTAATTAATTACACACATAAAATACAGTCTAATGTAAATATCCATCATCTTTCGGCAGATTTAATAATTTCATCTGAAAATATGTACTTTGCTGCATGTTTCAATTCTCTGTTTTGTTTGTTTCTGTTGTTTATTTACTTATTTAACTACAAAATATGATCCTTCAGCACATGTCAGAGGAAGACAAGTCACCACATTCGTCCAAAAGGGATCCATTATTAAACAAACAGTAAAAAGCCGAGCTTGCCCTCCAGAAGAAGAAAGTCTTCTTGCGCTCTACGATGAAAACCCTTCACCTCCAAAGCGCAAACTAGAGAACGTCCCGCCGGGCTGAGGGCCTCGTGGGGGTTTCGACCGGGTCTTGTGGGTCACGGCGCTCACTCAACACGCAGACGACCGGGTCAACTTTCAGTTCAGGTGAGAGAAAGAAAAACAAGCAGAGTTTGCGGTTTCTGCAGCTTCTTCAGTGACGAGCTGACGCTGCTGACACATGCAGTTCCTGAAAAGGCAACAGAGATACACTGAAGGGGTCAATCATACACTCACTCAATGCATTCCTTCCTTCCCCCTTAGCTGCTGTCTTTCTTTCATTTCTTTTCTTCTTATGAGAGCTGGAAGGGTAGGGGGGGAGGCGAGGGGGGTTTCTGGAGCTTGAGAAAACAAAAACCCTGCAAGAAGGAGAGACTAGAGAAAGAGGAGAAGACAGAAAGGAAGAGAGAAGAAAAAAAGAAGAAGAAAGGGAGGGCAGAAGTTAAAGGGAATGACTTTTCGTGAGCGCCGCGAGTGGACAGGTAGCTTTCATCGTGAGCCGCCCCGTCACTCCGTATGATTAATGAGCCGCTCGGGGACGGCCGCACATTCTGAATGAGAAATATGACTACTATCAGCTAATTTGTTTAGTATTGAGCTACTTAGAGAGGGGCTGGCCGTGTGTGTGTGTGTGTGTGTGTGTGTGTGTGTGTGTGTGTGTGTGTGTGTGTGACAGCCCCATCCATCCTTAAAAAAGTGAAGAACAACATGCTTGAGCCAAAGCCTGAAACACACATTTTTGATTGACACTCTGTCAATCTAGAAAGGTCCACACAGGCAGGAGGGGGGTATTGTGTGTGTGTGTGTGTGTGTGTGTGTGTGTGTGTGTG
>NW_027176240.1:4052642-4075142 GCF_023055335.1 Clinocottus analis | reverse complement strand
CCAAAGAAAAGTAAAAAAAACAATTTGGACCAAAAAGAAAAAATCAACTTTTTTTTTCATTGTCTTTTTTTTTCTTCGTTGACTTTAAAAAAGGCAACGAGAAGAAGAAAAAAAACAATTGTGATGAAATAACATGTTGCTTAAAAGTTTTTTTTAGTTTTTTTATTTATTTTTGGTCCTATTTTTTAAATTTTTGGTCCTATTTATGATTATTTTTTCTTGGTCCTAATTGTTTTTGTGTGTGTGACGGAAATGGACTTCCATAGAAAACAGACGCCTTCCAAAACGTCTCCTGACCTGATCAGACACCGGACTGCGGGAGGAGGACATCAACACTACAGGTGCTCTCACCATGTTTCCATGTGTAACGTACGTACCGGGACATTAAGGTGCGTCAGTGGGGCTTATTGTTCATACTATATATTGATCGCTCTCTTCCTCTGAGGCCTTAGTGAACCTGATATGATAATAACAGCAGCGTGGTTACGTCTGCTGATGAAGGGACGGGGGAGGAAAAGGCCTCAGGTGGGACCGCGGTAGCGACTTAGCGAATGAGCGTTGGTGTTTCCATCTTTTGTGAGGACCAGATTTGAGTTTTAAACCCTTGAAAGTGGAGGCCTTTTTGGAAAGTGAGGACATGGTCACATTTTTGAACGGTGAGAACATCTTTTTCAGGAATGTGAAGACATTTTTGGAAAGTGAGGACATGCTTCGCAAGGGAGGATATTTTTGGAAGGAGAGGACATTTGAAGACGTTGGAGAGTGGAGATATTTTTCTGGGGGGGAAAAAAATTGTAATGTTTCCATAAAGCGAGGACAATCTGAGAAGAGGGAGACATTCTTGAAAAGTGAGGACATGTCGTCCTATACTTTTTCTAATGTCGAGAAGGTAATCAAACACACACACACACACACACACACACACACACAGGAAGGTCAGCAGACAGTTGATTTAGTTCCAGGGTTTCAGTCAATTGACTGCAGACATTAAAAGTTGAAAGGCTCTTCGTCCTCCTCCTCCTCTGCACTTCTTCTTACCTTTGTGTAACCCCCCAACACACACACACACACACACACACTTTTACACATTCTCTCATACACATCTTCACACGTTAATGGCGCTAATTACAAGCAATTACTCGACAGATCTTGCGTTGCTGCCCTGCGGCTGTGTTTAAAGCGCGTTGACTCAGAGGAAGGCACGTTGACCTGTGCTGAAGGTACAGCTGAAGGCCTCACACTGAGGCTGTGTACTTTTGGGCTTAAAGGGACATACCACCGTTTTGTGTAGTTTGGTTCTTAAACATGACTACAGGCGCCTTTGGCTTCAGATACATTCTTCTGAAATCAGCTCACAGAGAGACGTCGTAATCTGCTGATGGGTTCAAGCGTGGTTCAGAAGACTACAAATCACATTATTCTCTCTCCCTCATCGACACTTTTAATATATTTTTAAGAATACAATAGTATGCATAATCCAATCTGACAGATAAAAAAATCTTTAAATACTTTCCCTAAATACTTAAAGCATCTAGGGAAAGAGGATTATTTCAGAACTATACATTTTCTTGGCCTTGATATTAAAATATATTCAATAAACCAAAGAAAATGAATATGAGTGCATACAATTTGAAACATGGAATATATTCAAATAATACCTTTTTCATTGAACTTTTCCAATTTCATTAAAAAAAAACATTTACAAACATACATGTCTGAAAAATAAATGAGCAATCAACTGATACATCTGATGAACAAACATCGGGATTATGTCGTGTGTGTGTGTGTGTGTGTGTGTGTCTCTCTGTGTGTGTGTGTCTCTGTGTGTGTCTCTGTGTGTCTCTCTGAGGAGCTGCAGCTCCGACACGACACAAACATCTGTGGCATGGAGCCTCGAGCGTAACTACATTTACTCCAGAGATGACACTTTTTGTTTTTGTTGGGTGTCTCACAGCATCCTCGCGCGCTCACACGATGACTCATCTGAGTGTCGGCTTAGTGCCGGCGGGAGTGTGAGTATCATATCAGGGGTGAAAAGGTCAGATCAGTGAATCCCCGGTTCCCTTTTTTTCAAATAAAGGACCAGTTGAATACCTGTGATTGTGAAGACTCTGTCACACTCTCAGTAAAGACCCGCAGATTAACAGTAGTCACCGAAAATCCTCTCCTCTAATGAGTGTGTTTAGGTTATCATGTGTGTGTGTGTGTGTGTGTGTGTGTGTGTGTTTGTGTGTTATCAGCGGCAGAGCCGTTAGCGAGCTGATAGCGCCGATGACCGCCCGCTGTGTGCGTTTGCTCTGCTCCCCGAGGGGCCAGATAACCGCAGATGAATGTATCTGCTTCAATCTCCGAGGCCGGCAGCTCAGATTTTCTTCTTTTTTTTTTTGGTACTTGTATCTGGAATTGTAGTCTGAGCTCGACTGAAACTCTGATCTGTTTTCTTTCCCCACTGAAACAAAAGAGAGTTGAAGAAATTGGTTTGGAGGGTTAAGAGCATTTAGACAAACATTGACCGACTCCTCAAACACGTCATGTGTTGCCAACGAAGGAAGCCATCGGTATGGGAGGAGAGGAGAGAAGAGGAGAGGAGAGAAGAGGAAAGGAGATGAGAGGAAAGGAGGGGAGAGGAGAGGAAAGGAGGGAAGGCAGGAGAAGAACGAGCGGGGGAAGCAGGAGAGGAGACAGAGGCTAAATCAGGCCGGTCGTGCTGAAGTGTTTACACAACAAACCTTTCAATTAGCAGCAGGCGACAGCGGGCTAACTGTGCTGATTAGCAGAGCATTCAGGGCGTGTGTGTGTGTGTGTGTGTGTGTGTGTGTGTGTGTGTGTGTGTGTCACCTGTGTCCTGCTGCTGTCCGTCGCCACAAAGATGGTGAATTCATTGAGGGAAAGTTTGTCTTGTCAATTGAGTTTTTACCCTGAATCTAGATTAAATGTAATTGTGTTGCACCAAAACTTTAAATTCAAATTGACAAGGTTTATTAACTGTTACAAGAAAATTGCTTCTTTTACGCTGGATGTTGAGCCGTCATGAGTAACCAGCGACCTGTGACATGTATTTATTAAATCAATTATGTTTTCCTTTTAAACAATTCATTTCGCCAAAATCTGAATAGAATGTGGATTATTTAATCCTTGTTGGTGCAACCCAGCTAGAAAATACACTTTCAATTCCTCTACAACTGTAGTTAATACTTTGAGGAGCATATCATACATGTAGGATGAAGAAATCAACGTTTACAGAGCGAAACCAATGGAGTGAGATTGTCCCCATTAAATATGGTGATAGTTGTGTTTCCTTTGGTTTTCTGGCCTGACAAGGAACACAAAGGCGCCACTCCAAAGTTCAAAAAGCTCCCGAGGCGCCGCTGTTCCTGTCATGGCCTCCGTCAGTCCGTCTGCTGTTTAGCTGATGACATCTTGAAAGTGTCTCCATACTTGTGGCTCACTCAACATAGTCAAATGAATGAAAAACTATCAAGCTTGTTATCCGTCCATCTCAAGCTCTCCTCCGATATAGTCGTAGTGACGGTGATTTCAAGGTTATTTTTGGGTCTCGGTCGCAAACAAAAGAAAGAATGTGAAGGATTTCCTCGGCGGAGGCAGCACATCTCCTCTGGACGCTGCAGATTTGTTCTTACCTGTTTGCCGTCGCAGAAGACGCATACCTGCTCTGTGAGGCGTGTTTTGCAAACAGCGATATTACAAGATGCTACGCACCAACATGTGACAGACACACGCACACACACACACACTCACAGAGGCTCCGGCCCAGGACAGCATACACAAACAGCTTTGACATACTTTCAGCATACTTTCATGCAATTATGTTTAACACACACACACACACACACACACACACAATACATGCAGAGGTGTCACTTGCTTCACCTTCACGTACGAACACACAAGTGCACGTTCACACATGCGACTCACACACACGGGAGGCCGGTGCGAGTCTTATTGCCGCGTATTTGTGTGGAGATATTGTCGGGTTTGAGTCGACACACTAAAACAATGAGTCACAGATTCAGTAGGTGAGAACGTCACACCCATCTTTTCCTCTTTGATTTCTGTCATCACGGAGAATTTTGGCTCTGAATTTCACCTTCAATCCTTCCTTTATCTCACTCTTCTCTCATTAGTTTTCTAACAATCATCCTTTCTTTTCCAGGCAGTTCATGTTGATTCTGGACCGCAGGTTTCATTCCCGAGACTTAGAAAGGTTTTTATTTTTTTTTACTTTAAAAAACACCCTTTGGGATTGTTTCCTATTGCGACAACTTGTTAGCGTATTAGTGTGCTGCACCTTCAGGTCTGGAAGAAAAGAAAAAGCACTACGACAAGGTTTGCTCATAGGCAACTGACATCATCTGCATGTGTGTGTTCATGTGATGAGTTGAATTTACCGTGTTCAAATTAGAATAAAGACATTAGGATACGTTGGTAAGCTCGTATGAAAGACGACACAGACATAAACACATCAACAGTTCAGACTGAGAATGATAAAACTCCCCAGAAACCGAGACGAGGACCTTAATTCAGCGGCCCGGATTCAAACTCTCTCTCTCTCTCTCTCTCTCTCTCTCTCTCTCTCTCTCTCTCTCCTGACAAAAAAACATCACTAATGGACGTCCAGCCAGTGGACATACAGGCACAGTGAAATATCTATCTTTACCCATAAAAATACAATTATTCCTGGCACAACCAGTTATTAGTGTCATGATTTGAGTATTCTGTTTCCTGTTTTATTTTGTAGTCTTGTGTCCTCTGTGTCTCTGCACTTCCTGCCCTGGTGATTGTCTGGTGATTGTCTGTCTACCTGGTTCCTGATTGTGGATTGTCTGCACCTGCGCTGCCCTCGTTGTGTCCACCTGTTGCTCGTTAGCTCCTCTTGTCATTAAACCCTGTTGGTCTCCTTGTCTGCTCGTACTGTGTGTAGTATGTCTCTGTTTAATTAGTGTTTGTGTTCAAATAAATTACTTTAAACTGTTAATGGGCATTTGAGAGGTGTTGCTTTGGGTTAAACCGGGAAAAATCGATCTGATTTGCTCAAGTGAGGAAAGATATTGCCCTGACACATTGCCCGGTGTATAACACGAGTGTGTGGTGCCAGCTTTGTGTTTCTTCTTAAACACACAACGTCTTCAACACCTGTGAACATTAGTTAATGTTGTATATGTATTAAAAACTGAAGTCGGCCTCACCTCTGTATGAATCTCTCCATCTAGATTTCATCTCATTGGGGGGGAAGTTCTTTGCGTGAAAGTATTTTTGAATTGAGGCCCCAAAGACGCGACCCCCCCCCCCCCCGCCCCCCCTGATGCCGAACAATCATGACCCGCTTTCCATAACGCCACCTTATCATGGTGACATCATATTATTTGCCTGTGGGATTAAAGCAGGACAAAGGTCACGTTAATTCCTCTGGAAGCGCCTCCGGCCCTCCAGTGGTCGGCGGTTCCCCTTCACAGTCGCGGGTTTCGAGCCGGGCTTAAAGGTTCAAGGCGTCTTTCGGCTCCGCAGCTTCCGTGTCTTTTGTAGATAACCTTGGGGAGGCTTTTTATTCATCCCAGGGTGTATTATAGCCGTCAGCACTGGGGCTATATGTAATTAGTGTTGGGTCAGAGGTCAAGGCGGGATTTAAGCCTGAGACCTACTGGTCAGTCAACAAACCCGGGGGGAGCAAATCCCCCCCTGGACTCCGGGGACGGAAACCCCGCTGCTGACAGATCTGAGCCACACAAACACAGGAACTCACTCACAAAAACAGGTTTGAAGCACAAAGTGAGACGAGCACAAACACAAACGTGCAGGTTTAACACCGGTTCCATGAGAACTGGGCGTCTGCCCTCGAGCTAACTGGGTTTTACAGTCGGGGTAATGATGAGATAAAACATTCTCGATACCACGCCGGGAAATTGGAGGAAGGAGGAGAAGAAAAAAAACGCTCTTTTTCCAAATCTCGATCTTCAAATCTTTCAACCTGAAAATCTCTGATATTGGACACTTCAAAATACATATTCAGTTGTTTTCCATGCTTGTATGCATCATGTTTAAAGGGGTATCTTTTCAAGCCTATTCAATACAATACTTATATATCTATAAGTCCATATAGAGAGTTTTTGATCGCTTTAATAACCTGTCAGTACCTTCCTGATAGGAGTTTGATGTAAATGACAGAGTACAAATCCACAATCCTGTGAATTGACATGAAGTTGAACAAAAGATCATCTGAGGCGAAGTGACATCTATCTCATGTGTGTCTCACACTGACGCTGGAGGCTGCCTTGTGACAAGAAAAGCGTCTTTGGGAATGCAAACTGGCTGCATGTATTGACGAAACCACAGATAATGATCTCCAACACATCAGGTTTATCGCACGTTTTGGGTGCTGCTACTGTCACTTTAAATTCTCGCAAACAATTTACTTTCAGTGCATGTTTACATTTACTCAAGTTAATATTTTAATGGAGGGGTTTGCACTCCTAACGATGTGTTTTGTGGCATCCCCCACTGTTAATTAAAGGATTTCTCCACACGCACACACAGACCTTCGTGCAGGTAAACACACACTCGCTCCTCCTTTCCGTTAAAGTTGCATTACACAAACACGGGGGCACAGCTGGTCACACCTGCAGCCAGGAGGCAAACAACAAACAGCGACGGATGAAATACACACACACACACACGCACAATAACAATACATAATAATACATAATATAAAATGGTTTACACACACACACACACACACACACAGTTGATTGTGCAAGATTTCGCGCCAACATGACAGCCTATAATTCATCGTCAATCATGAATGCCTGAGAGTTCAGGAGCTTCTCTGAAACCTTCGGGCTTGTTTCTGCGGTTCCTGCTGATGTCAGCGAGTAGCAGCAGCCAACTAGCGGCGGCGAGTTGAATGTAACCCAGACCGTCTTTCAGCGAATCAGAGGAAAGGACTTCTTAAACCTTTTGAAATAGAGGTAGCCAAGTTAGCTAAGTACAAGCTTAACGTTTAGGATTCAGCACAAGTGAAGCAGGTGGAGCGAGTCATCAGGTGAGTGTGGGAATAATGACTAAGAGGCAAATTGTGAAGTGTTTTTGCATGAAAGTGCTCTCTAAATGCATTTAAATGTATTTAATTTGCAAAAAGCAATGAACATCCTCAGAATTTGACACTTCACTTTGGTAGAAATTGGACAATCCTACATGGGGCCTATGTATTATTTTAGCCTTGATGTTTATGTTTGATTTGATAACTTAGGTGTGTTTTGGGGGGATTTTTTCTTAATTTGTACCTCGTGACCTGATATAAAAGGGCTCAAAGAGAGAGACACACACACACATTCACACTTTAGTCTGTACGTGTCGTGTGACATCAACATGACACATTTAAATCATAACTCTCTTGTCATAAATGACTTGAAATGTTACATTATTGAGTTTTTGTCCCAGGGCCTGATGTTCCCATCCAGGTCTGTAGAGCTACACAACGTGTATTATTTATGTTTTTGTTGAAGATTTATAAGATTGCAAGCCATCCAACTAACTCAGAAAACAAGAAGAGGATCAACAATGTGATAAATATACATTTAATATATCAAGTTAATCATCGACCGTTCTTTCCAGCTCTATAAATAAAGTTTCACTTGATGTTCACTCTGTTCTCCAATGATTCAGTTGTGCAACCAATTTTTTTTATATCAGTAATCTGCGGCCGTCCTCACCCTGCAGCACGATACATAAGAGTTGGCTTTGATGAAGCATTCCAGTCGTGTCGTGATCAGCCCACAACACCGAACCATGGGCGCCTTTTATTATTAAAATAACAAAGTTTCAGTATGTTGATCTGCCAATTATCGGAGTGCCGTGGTTTATGCATCATTAAAAGGGATATACTGTTTGAAATTGTGAAAATAGGGAAAACATTTCTCAATCCCTCTTGGCGCAGGGTTGATTGTGCATAATTCTAAATAAAAAAGTTAACAGCAAATGTCTCACCGGCTTAAAAAATAATAATAATGATAATACATTTTATTTACCAAACACAGACATCATCCTTCAACATTGTGTCAATCTGCACTTTGGTAATTATGTATATTAGTAGACTTTGATATAGCGATTCTAAATTGTCAGGCAGTAATTTGCACTGCTTTCCCTGTGTGTACTTCTAATTCACTGTATATACACTGTATATACTTATAACTCATTGTATATACACTTTATATACTTCTAACTTACTGTATATACACTGTATATACTTATAACTCATTGTATATACACTGTATATACTTATAACTCATTGTATATACACTGTATATACTTATAACTCACTGTATATACACTGTATATACTTCTCATTCCCTGTATTGACACTGTATATAGACTGTATATAGTTCCAATTCACTGTATTTACATTGTACTTGCATTTTCTTTTTTAAATTGTCTTAAATAAATATGTTCTGGTGCTATTTTATTGTATAGTATATATTGAATATTTCCCATACTTTATATGTTTATGTTTACTATGTAACTTTACTTGCTGCTGCCACAAACAAATTCCCCTCAGGGGATGAATAAAGTATCTATCTATCTATCTATCTATCTATCTATCTATCTATCTATCTATCTAATACATGGATCTTGTTCTGTTCTATATTTTAAAAAAAAAATGTTTTATTATTAATTATAATAAGAAAACAATCAGGGATCCCTTATGTAGCAATGAAACACTCAATAAACAATAAACTCAATAAATCAGTGAACTTAGAATAAGGAAAAGTACCTGAGTGGTGTCACCTGCCCGCATTTGAATACTTCATCCTTTTCCAGAGTCGGTGGGGGGGGGGGGGGTGTCCATGGCTCTATAGCCGGAAGGACCCGGCATGCTGCTAAGTCCTTTTTAATGCACAACATAGCTACCTCGATGCTAAGCTGACATAACCTGGGCCGAGAGGTATAGCCAGGAGGAAGAAACACTGCTCTTCATGACCTGGAACCAGATCTGCATGTTGACTTTTATGACTTTAACCACGGAGGACACATCAACACGGAGCGCTGTGCGCTCTTGTGTCCAAGTCATGGAAAAAAAGACTCAACGTAACGAAAAGCAGAGGACACGGTTCAAATGTTATCGTTGAATGTTATCGTCGTTCCATGACAACGAAGGTGTGTTCAAGTGAAAGTTTGAGGACGGCCTTCAACTACGCTGCAGCAGTCACATGATGCAATAGAAACCCGAAGGCACCTTTATGTTCGCTTCATCAGAATATATGAGTCACATTTTCATATAAAATATCCATCAACACCCCCCTTCAGGGAAATAGCCATGACGAGCAAATAACTGTATCAACACGAAATGAACGTGTCCCTCCATCTGTCTCTTCAGAGGACAGAGCATCCAGTCGATGTTGAGGCTGAGCTAGCAAGAGATCCTCGTTCAGAAAAAGACAAAAGAAAAGGAAGAAGTGTTGTTACAGTAACACAAGAGGAGCTTGACATTTACCTAATTGACATTTGGGCGAGCAGCTCTTGTGTGTGTGTGTGTGTGTGTGTGTGTTTACTTTGACACCAGTTTGACACCGACATTTGCCAAGCATCAAGGGTTGCGTTTGACCTTGATGCGTGTCTTCAAATCTATCGTTAAAAATCCCTCAGGTGTCCCGACTCTTCTTTTTTTTTTTTGACAGAGGGAGAATCGCGCCTGATTGTCACGACTATATTACACTTGTGAGGCTGGCGGGAGCAGAGAGGGGCGCTGAGGGCTCAGGGCTTCATTAAGTGAACTCATGAAGTGTGTGAGAGGTCAAAGCCCACGCAGCGCCGCCTAATAAGAACACCACCTCCCCTCCACACCCCTTTCAGGCCCCTCTGCCCCATCAGACACTGGGCCTGTCAGTTAGCATCTCAGACCCCCTGACTGGTCCTCTGTTCCGCACCAGTAAGCCCGCCTGGTAACCACTAACCACTGGGTGGTGTGTGTGTGTGTGTGTGTGTGTGTGTGTGTGTGTGTGTGTGTGTGTGTGTGTGTGTGTGTGTGTGTGTGTGTGTGTTCACTTTAAGCAAACTGTGGATTCAGACTTCTGTCATCTTTTGTTGTGAATACTGATTGTCTCATATGTGTGTGTGTGAGGACGTGTGTGAGGACATATGTGTAAGAACATGTGCTTGAGGACATGTGTGTGAGGACAGGTTTGTGAGGACATGTTTGTGAGGACATGTGTGTGAGGACATGTGTGTGAGGACATGTTTGTGAGGACATGTGTGTGAGGACATGTGTGTGAGGACATGTTTGTGAGGACATGTTTGTGAGTACATGTGTGTGAGGACATGTGTGTGAGGACATGTTCGTGAGGACATGCGTGTGAGGACATGCGTGTAGGGACATGTGTGTGAGGACATGTTTGTGAGGACATGTGTGTAGGGACATGCGTGTGAGGACATGTTTGTGAGGACATGTGTGTGTGGACATGTTTGTGAGGACATGTGTGTGTGGACATGTTTGTGAGGACATGTGTGTGTGGACATGTTTGTGAGGACATGTGTGTGAGGACATGTTTGTGAGGACATGCGTGTGAGGACATGTTTGTGAGGACATGTGTGTGAGGACATGTTTGTGAGGACATGTTTGTGAGGACATGTGTGTGAGGACATGTGTGTGAGGACATGCGTGTGAGGACATGCGTGTGAGGACATGCGTGTGAGGACATGCGTGTGAGGACATGTGTGTGCTGACCTCGACATCCAAGCTGTGGTATAACTTTTATCCATACAGCTATCCTTGCTAGCGAGGCTTCTTACACGCCGGCTAAAAGCTTATTTGAAGAGTTTAGTGTCGTGTCAGAACACGGAAGAACTGTTTTATCAGAGTGAACTTGAATGCATCAGTTTTGGACACATCAGGTGTTCTCAAAATGTGGTGTGCACTAAGACGTCATTTAGAATTTCATCTAAAAACGTCGTAAATATTGAACTATATTGACTGTGTGCTGCCGACAAGAAGCGTCGTAACGATAGCAGAGTACGTTCTGTCTGTGCGATCGTGTAAACAAGTGCGCTGACTGCTGCAACACGCATGCGCAGGTACGTTAGCTTCCACTGCTCTGAAAGTAGCGCCGGTCCAAATAAATGTGAGGCTTCACGCCAACGACATGAATGACACTTCAAATGTTTTGCCAAATACATTTTGTTAGTGTACCTGAGTCTTCCAAGTAAAGTCATTATGCTGGAAAAAAAACCTGCTGTATCCATCAAATTGCTAAGTTTTAATAGGCTCGCGTATCATTTTGGACTCAACTTCCCGTCATTCATCCTGTCATGTGACCGATGTGCTCCAACAAAGTGCCTCAGTGTCGCGTTATTGTTCAACCGAAGTCTGACAACACAGACTGCGGCAGAACGATCAGGGATCTGTGTTTGTCTTGTTAAAACATCAACACTCAAAGTACTGCTGGCTGTTTCCGGACTCTGTGTGTCCGTGTGTGTGTGTGTGTGTGTGTGTGTGTGTGTGTGTAACTCACTGAGACTGGAGGCAGCAGCTCTGTGATCGGCTCTGTCCACTGACCACACACACTCACACACACAAACCAATCAATCTGACTACATGCCACAACCCCACACACACACACACACACACACACACACACACACACACACACACACACACTCCAGGCTGTCCCTGCTCTGTCAGTAGCTGGCAGCCCCTCTTCTCTGTCCGACTGGAAGCCGATGAAAGCAGCGAGGCGGTTTGCCGTGACTGCAGCGGTGGCAGCGAGCGAGAAGAGGCATCATTAAGCGCTGCAGCTTGTTTCCACAACAACATATCAGTGATTATTATAAGGAGTCACTTCCTGGTTTTGGCATCCCAAACTATTAAAGGAGGGGCCGCTTGGGCGCCAGTCACCTCGGAGGTGTATTGAGCTGATAAGGTTAGAACAACAAATACACAACGGCTGCAGGAAGTCGTGTCGGCCTTGTCGAGTTGAACCTCCTGTTAGACAATCCATCACTTTGCATCGTGTTTAACCGCATCAGACGTCCTGTGTGCTTTCACTAACACACGTTTCAGGAACGCGTATGTTACAGACGTGTGTAGGGCGTGGAAGAAGTCGACTGAAATGATGATTCTTTTCCAGCATTTATTTGCACAATAACACAATAATTGCCTTCTGGTCTCTCTCTCTCTCTCTCTCTCTCTCTCTCTCTCTCTCTCTCTCTCTCTCTCTCTCTCTCTCTCTCTCTCTCTCTCTCTCTGCACATCCGCTTCCCTCAGTACAGAATAGCATTGTGAGGTAAAGACGTGACTACGGAAGCTCAGGAGGCGCAAAAGAGGTGAGACGTCAACCAGATTTAAAAAATAACGCTAAATAAAAATGACTCACGAAGATCGAATTCACACATTCAACAGGATTGTTAAATAATGAACAGAAATGTAATATAAGGAATTGAAAATATGAAATGACAAAGTGCATTTTTAACTTTTTATTTTGTTGGCAGGTTGTAAAATAAAAAGCAAAGCAACATCAACTCACAACAATTTGATCGCAAAAAAACGGACACAACTATGAAAATAAGGCGAACGTCCCCTGAACTCTGTATCATGCCAGTTTTAATTATATAACCCCAAATCATAAATTTCCTCTGCGAACCGCAATGATGCCTAATTCTTATGATTAATCATTACAAACTCAAGTTAATGTGTATTGTGCGTTACAATTTGTGATGGAAAACCTAATTTAACTGCTAATGTCGAGCCATTTTTAGGTTTCTAGTGTTTCTTTGTGACAACAAACTGCACATCATACAGCGTCCTCCGTCCGCAGACCGCCCAGTGGACGTAGTGCATCTTGAAGGCAGCTAAAATAAAAACACGGAGCTGTAAACTTTTTTCATTCTCCTTCAGACAGAAACGCGTGCAGACATTTCCTCTCTCTCTGCGTCGTCCCTGCGGTCCTCCCTCTTCTCATCAGCGGCTCTATCGACCGGCGCCTCCCAGCCGTCCCTCCCTCCAGCTCTGCCTCCATTCTTCAAAAGGGGGCACAATCTAAATTAATCTGCCACCCGGCGCTGGGTCGTTCCCTCGTTCACCCTTCTCGTTCGTGCACAAGAAGAATACAGGCTCCTCTTCCCTCTCTTTCTCTTTCTCATTCTGTTTCTGCTGCTGCGGGGTGAGCGGCGGGTCAGGCCTATTAGCCTTTTTCACTGTTAACTGCTAAACAAGACAAGCTTTTATTTCATTCACAGAAACACACACACACACACACACACACACACACACACAGACTAATCAGGCTGGCACACACGCTGTTACGTCAACAAGAAACGAACGTTCTTACATTTCCTGGTATTTTTACAATTTTTTTCCGACTATTAACCTTTTTTTCTATTCTCTTTTTCCTTACTTCAAACAATACTTGCTGCACTCCTCCTAAAGTGATTGCAAAGCATCATGGGTACTACAATTTGCGTAATGACTCTTTGCTGGAAGGAAGGAGATAGATAAAGGCATCATACATGAAAGGAAATCATATAATTTATGCTTTAAGATGGTTTCACACATTTTAATCCATTTTAATTACAAAGCAGAGCCTCTGACACCGTGAGTGATGGAGTGGTTTGTGGGCGTGGCTACCTGTGTTAATTAGTTGATTAGAATCACCTGTTGCACTGACTGATTGCAATCAGTTGTAGCTGCACTGATGTAATAGCTAATTCTTAACTTTTAAGGGATTTTTCTTGAAGGCTTCTTCAAAAGCACACTTCTTCCCACCTGGATTGTCTTGATGGGCAAGTTTCCACCGTACACCTTCGTAGTTTCTTTTGTTTTCTTTGCGGTTTGCTAGCAAGCAGTTAGCATACAAGCGAAACCACCAGAGAAGTTTTCCTAATCTAACGTTGTATAAGAAAGTATTTATTTATTACTTCTGCAAGCCTCAACAACTGTGTTAAAGTGACCTTGAAGGGTCGTTGTTGGCGCCGGGTCAGGATCCTCCTGCATGCGGCGAGGCCTGGAAGGTTAGCTGTGTCATGTAGCCTTTACCTTCGCCTTTGTAGCTAGTAATATTATTAACATTTTTTATTGTTTTGCTTTGTCTTGGGACAATAAAGCTGGTATAATATATACATAGCAAATAAGTGTGTGCTGCCATATTTATTAATGCTCCGAATGTGTATATATAATATAGGCAAGCATTTGAATTACATTTAGCCGCTAATACATTTGGAGTTTTCCTTGTAATGGAGAATTTTCATATTGTAGCATCACTGTGCAATATACCAGACGTGTGATATTACAGAATGATCCAACTACCCAACAGGATCAATTCTACAACAATAAAATGAAACACAATTAATTCTGCAGTAATAATATTCCATAAAGATCACAGCAAAACATTGACAAAGACCCTTTTGCTGATCAATAGGTACTTTTACAGCAATGTGCTATCAATACATTGCTCAGTAGGTTCATTCATGTATTTTACATCCTTACAGTTTACTTTTGAAGTTGAGCACAACACACTTTGCAGTTCTTTCCATGCCACAGTTGCACAGCTGGGTTAAAAGAAGACCATCCGGTGTTTCTGTGCACTGACGGCAGCTTGGTAGGTGAAGGTAAGGAGGATCTACCTGTCGTCATCCAAAAGTATTTTAATTGCGTTTCCTCATCCGTGGACACGCACATGGAACCCGCCGTCCTTCTGCTTCAGTTGGTTCACCGTCGTTCACGCCGCCGCCGATGTCCTCTCTCTTTTCTGTGTTGCTGGAATTTCAGCTTGCATAACGCGACAAACTGCGACCACGTCGGGGTCAGAGTTTATTATTGGATGTTTCAACCGAATGAGGCCAAGGGGAGGTCAGCTGGTCGGCGCTGATCCCCTTTAGGCACAGGAGTGGGTTTGTGACTGGAAGAGGCCCAGTTCAGACCCGCTAATGCAGTAATGCGCTCTCCAAAAACCAGCAATCTGTTATCTTTTTATTCTCACCATTAACTGCTGAAACTTGTCTTTTTGTATGTGTCACCTTAGTTGGTTGGTACATATGAATAAAAGCAAAACATGAAACACAGAAAACATGATTAATGTTTTAAAAAAGGGTCATAAGGGCGTTAAAGATGATCTGTTGGCAAAAGCCTGATACGGTCTTGTTACCCACAGTTTTCCAATTTGTGGTTGCTTCAAATTGAAGATAAGAGTAAAATGTATTGCAATGTACCTGATGCTAATATGTCATGTATTTACATGGGTGGTGGTCATATCTGGAGCCTGGTTCTGCCCGACACTACTGCTTGTGTCATTATTATTCTACTACTTCCACTGCAACCTTTTCATCATGCCTACTACTCGCATATGAATCATTTCTGTCATATGCATTGACTGTGTTGTTCATTCTGTACACAAGACAACTATTGTGCTTTCTGTCACTCCGGGGAGTGAGGTCCCGGGACAGAAGATCTCATATGCATAGAGATTGTAAAGCCCTCCGAGGCAAATTTATGATTTATGATGACAAATTGAATTAGAATAATACCGTTTTGTCAAATGTTTTTGGAATGGAAATGCAATGCAAAAAGACTAGATCACACCTGTGTTTGAATAAGCGATTACTGAGATTAAACTTATGGAGATACAACTTAAACTTATAACAAGACCGTGTATGCATCAACACATATTATGATGCAATGCAGTTGCAGACCAGGCTTAATGTTTCCAATTTTTTTTTGCCAGAAGAACTCTCATGGGTATTTAACATCCTTCCAAACCTTATAGTTTACTTAAACCCTTATTTCTTTCTGTTATATTGAACATTTTAAGGGAGAGGAAATGAGCCCCTCTGCCTTTTGATCCTCTCAAATAATAACTTTTATAGTGTTTCATTTTTAAACAGGTCTTGCTTCCACACTGGTGCAAGTTTGTTCAGTAAACTGCTGCGAGGGGGGCTGAGCAGCTCCCGAGTGACATTAAAAGAGAACTTAATGTGTCATCTTGATTTTAATTGCTTCAACAATTAGATTCTTGAGCTGTTTTTACTTAAGGAAAACCAACCGGTTAAGACTTTGACAGAACCGCTGAAGCGTTTGGGTTTGAGTTGGTGTATTAGACTTATACCTCGCGTCCGACCTGTTTTCTCCTGTCGTCATCTCACCCTCTTGTCGCCACATTTTACTCCTCGTGCTGCCTGGTTGCAGATGGGTTTCTGACCGGGAACCCCCGGTTCTTGTTCTCCCTGGGTGTGCCAGCTCGGGAGTGGATGTGAACTCTGGGTAGACGGTGCGGCTGATTAGGCCATGTCCTGCTGCTGTCATTAGGACACAGTGGAGACACTCAGCTTAATGGGGGAGACACATCGCAGCTAATTGCCTCAATTTGGATGAAGCCCTGTGACAGCTCGCTGGTGAGGAAGGGCACACACAAGGTCAATTGTCCTGCGCCTGAATGCTAAACTCATTTCTGATGTGTTATGATTGACCGCGTAGACACTAATGAACAAGGAAGGGTCATTATTTCAGGGTTCAGGGAGTACAGAAAACCGCAGCCGAGCACAAGGAGCCTGTTTTTCCGCCTCGGCGCACCGGGCTTGGCGAGCGAAATCATATCATTTCAACTTTCGTCATTCCAACGTCAGCTCTTGTCATTCGGAAAATGACCCGCGATGAAGCGATTCCCAGAGCGCTCCGTCTTCCTCTTGTCGCGAAACGTTAACAAAGCAAACAACGTCAGCAGAAGTGCAAGCGGACCGTCGGCACCGACAGATGACGAGCCGTGACGACGCGAGGCAGATTCAAATGCGTAACTGCGACGGTCCTTTCTCTTTGTGACAAAATAAAGAAACAGTTCATGGAAAGCACAAGAGGAACAGAGGACCCAAACTATCTGAATACAACAGTAGACTGCCAGCTCTAATATGGCACGGTTAGACGATGAGAGGCGTAGAAAAGACGTAAATGTAAGTGTTTATTTATTGCATTTTCCTCATGCAAATCAGGGGACCAGCTTCGTTCTAATAATTATGAATAACCATCTCAGTGCAGATAAGACCTGAAATGATTTAGAGAAGCTCACCACGTAATAAAGATTGTGGCACTGAGACTTGGAGGAACAAAAGGGGAAGTTAAATGATTCGAGGCCGATAAACAAGGAAGTGGAGTTGAATCATAGCGTGATGATGAATGGATGTGGATAAAGGGGAACGATGAAGGGAGATGACAATGAAGGACGAGGAGGTGGAGAAGAAGATGGAGAGAAGGAGAGGGAAAGCGTCAGGTTATGGGAAATGAAGTGGCATTGTTATGAAACATGAATAACTGCACTCTTCAGGAAGAAATTCATAGTGTTGCACGTGGTTGTTGACATGAAAAGTGAAAGAAAGTCATTTATGTAAAGAATGAACAATGTGAGGGCCGAGAGTGTGAATGTTGCATTGCGGGTTGCAGATATGAAAGGTGGATGCAATAAGTTTTTTTAATAATTACGTGCTGCAGACGTCGCTGCGATGTGAATTTAAAAAGTGAAACCGTGAAGGAACCTCCGTCGTAGCTTTAAAACAGAAAGAGACTGATGAGTCGAGGTGATGGGAGAATAAAAAAGAGGAGTTGGTTATCCGGGAGGCGGGTGGAGGTAAAGAGACGTGGGAGCTGGACGGGGTGCGTGCCGCCATCCCAGACACACTGGAGACGCTTAAACAAAGACGGGAGGGAGGACGACATGCAAACGCAACACACTAATGACCTCCGTCGCACAAAAAAACAGGCCCGACTGTTCCAGGAGTTTGTGTCCAAACGCAGTAATCCTTCAACACGAATCAGATCAGCTCGTACTGACGCAGGATTTACACCTAACTTCAGAAACACGAGCGTATGAAGAGTTTCAGCTTGTGGAATGTCAAAGGAAAAATAATGTAATGGTCGTTAATAAAAGACTGATAGATGTTGGAAAAGAGTTAAAGAAATAATTAAGCACAATCCACTAAAGTACCACTCAGGATAAACACAATTAAGTGAATGTTTTAATGTGTCCACGCGTACATTAACTTTAAATATATTATTAACGTGATACAAATAGTTATATTAATGAGTAGGAATAATAATGTGTTCTTAAAGTATCCATACATATTTTAAATGCCATATAATGATAGAAATGGTCATAATCAAAGTGAAAAAATGATATTGATTGATGATAATAAGATATTTGTTGAGGTTTGCATTCTTTTCATAGAAACAAATACAATTATAACTTATAATTCTAATTAAATGTTAAATAATGAAGTGTTTTCTGTTATGTTATAGGGCCCAGTGGAAAAGTTAAAGTGTAATTGTATCTTACATTTTTAGGTGTTTTTAGTTTTGAAGGTGTATTTATATGTATATTTATAAATATATGTACATGTTGACCTTCTTTAAAACAGGATGTTAATTTTACAATTAATTAATAGCTGCAAATTTAAAAAACCTTATAATTACTGACGTCTCTATAAGTTAAAGAAATTATTTTTTGTGTTATGTACAACAATTACAGCAAATCAGTTGCTGGCAACTTTTGTTCTCGGGCTCCCTCAAACAATAAAATACTATTAAATATTATAATACTAAGTAAATGTATACGTAATCGGATGTAAGCAAATATCTATCTGACGATTTTATTCCGCTTTTCAAAATAAATAAAAAGTGTGTGTGTATATATGTATATATATATGTATATATATATGTGTGTATATATATATACATATATATATATATATATATATATATATATATATGTATATATATGTATATATATATATGTATATATATATATGTATATGTATATATGTATATATATATATATATATATATATATACATATATATATATATATGTATATATATATGTATATATATATGTATATGTATATATATGTATATATATATGTATATATATATGTATATGTATATATATGTATATATATATATATATATATATTTATGTATATATATTAGTGTTTTTCAAAAGAAAAAATACAAAAGGCTTTGCATTAAATGTATATTGTTTTATAATAATAAAATGTGTCTCTTTTTTTTCTCCAAGTAATTAAATAAAATGATACGGTACATTGTGGTGATTGGGTGAGGAAAACTTGTCTACATCCATTAAATAATTAAAATATATATCAGTTATTTCCCGTTAGCGACCCTACTGATCTCATCACCACGCACATGTCATTAGTTCTGATAAATAAAATGTGTTTTTCTTTGTGTTTTATCCATGTGGCCAAAAAAAAAAAAATTGATATAACAATGATCTCTACTAAAATACATTTAAATGATCTCTGCTAAAATATATATTAAAACTATATTTAAAAGCAACAGATAATCAACCCGTCTGCCAGGACGGACGGACGTGCGAGAGAAGAGAAGAGAAGAGAAGAGAAGAGAAGAGAAGAGAAGAGAAGAGGTGTCAGCGACACAGAAAAGACAAGATAACAAAAAAAAAACAAAGCAATAAAAACACATGATAAATACATCAAATAAATACAAATTCCATCTCCAACATTTTGTGAAACATGGAAGAAAAAGAGAAGGAATCAAGAAATTAGAGGAAAATTGAGAGCGAAAGAAAGAAAAAAAGAGGGGACGAACAAAAGAAAAAAGGAAGAGAGCAATGTTTTGTTCCTCGCTGCCCTTTTCCAACCCCGGAACACCACTGGTGGCACGTTCAACCGCTGAAGCTGCTAGCCAATCGCCTCTCCTCCTCTTCCCTGTCACCCTGCATCATTGGGGTCAAAGGGCGCTGTGCCTCCCAATTAATGAGCCAATGCGCCTCAGTCCCCTTCCCCTCCCTCCCTCCCTCCCTCCCTCCTAAACTCCCACAATCCAGTGGGAGACCAACACGAAGCAGAGGAGGCAAATCGTCCCGGAAGCGTCCGAACCCGAAGCGAGCCGCCAGCTGCTTCTGTCGATCCTCCGCTCGCGGCGACGACCGAGTTTTGTTTGAAGTTTTTTTTCTTAAAAACTCATCACTTTTGTGAGACGAAGAAGCGCATTGCGAGTTTCCCCCATTTTTTTTTTTTTTCTTCCTTCCCCCTGGTGGTAACTGTTCACCCTTGTAATCAGATCATGCCTGCTGAAGGGTCAGGAACAAAGGCATGCAAATTGTAATTAAATGTGCAGCGTTCGGGGACGGGCCTCCGTTTGATCGCCGAGCCCTTTCATGCCCCCTAATCGCTCCTGACAGCCCCTTCCAACAGATTCTGTGACAAACTTCTCGATTCAACTGAGGGGGATTTTTGAACTTTGCTTGCTCCTGCGGCCTTGGCTCCGGGTCTGTCAAACAATCCAAATCAATGACCCAATTGACCAGTGGTCCCCTTGTTGATAACCTCAATGAGCTCTATGTTGCCATTCACATTGTCGCGGGGGCTAAATGCCGATAGCATTTTATGGTAATTAAACACTCCTTTGGTTCCTAGCTTTCAATACAAACACTGGAGGTGGGGGGAGGTGAAGGGGGGCGGAGGGAGGTGGGGGGGGGGGGGGGGTCCGGAAAGCACGGGGCAGCGCTGGGTTGATGCAGGTGCAGGGGGAAAAGGAAGGAGGAGGGGCTAACCGAGAGACCGCCACGACCCGCGGGACTTTCCCACCAAACATGGCCCGGCGCCACCAACACACTCATTAGGTCATTACAATAAGGAAGGGGGCTTTTTTTTTTTTTTTTTGTTTTATTAAAAATCTCATTAATCCCACAACAAAAGGCATGTACTGACCTCATTGGTGCCCCTGTTATCTGAATATGCCTTTATATAATGGAGCGTCTAATTGCAACTCGGCGCCGAGCGGCTTTCCCTCCAGCCGACCCGGCGGTATATTCGCCGTACGGCGAGTGAAAGGGGAGCTAAAGAGGAACTGGCCTCCCCCGAGTGGCGACCACTGACCTAATGGGAAAACTGGTTTGTGCCACTGTTTGAGGTCCGAGCGTTGACACAGGTGGGACCTCCGGTGTGTTCACGTCTCATTATTACAGTTTTACACGGTTCTTAAAGAAGCTCATCGGGGGAGTGATGCTGATCATGATGCCTCATGAGAAACAAATGAGAACATAAGAATGAAGTCCCAGGATGGTGAAGGTGATTTGTCTTTAAAGAAAAAGGTGTAATCTGATTGACAGGTGAGTGGGCGGGCTCTAACCTGCTCATGCAGGTGTTGTGTTTAACATGTTTAGCATGTTTAGCATGCTAACCTCAAAGAGAAACTCTTGACTCTGAAAAGATCTGAGGGTAACATGCGAGTTCAATTTCAATTCAAGGAAAATGAGGAATGACAAACACGGAACCCCGAGTTGCTCCCCGGGTGCCTTTGAGCAACCCGCTGCTCCTTAATTGCTATGGATGTGTTAAATGCAAATGACCAAATGTCATGTCGGTAAAAGCTACGTACTATGACAAAAATCAAGTTTCTTCTTTAGTTATTTAGTCGAGACAATGCAGTTTTCAGGATTCCTCACTGGTAGTTTTTGCATGATTTATGAATATAGACCTCGCTGTTTGTCAGTATGATTTCTTTCTTTGTCCGAGGTCGTGCTGTCCACGTCCGATGGCAGCTGCGGCTCGGTGGTGGAGCGGGTCGTCGCTGCGGCATGGCGCCGCGTGTGTGGGTGTGAATGAGTGGTGGGAGCGGTGACGGGCAGCTGGCCCCGTCATCAGCGAGTGACAGGGTGAATGGTGATGTGGAGGTGAAGCCCTTCGAGTGGACGGAGGCCTTTAAAGTCCAGCTACCATTTTAAAAGGCAACGTTGACATGTTGTCGCGGGGGCCGTTAGCCGCGTGACTCGTTTGTCGCTCGCTACCGACGTGAGAAACTAAAGTTAACTTTGACGCTGTGTTCCTTAAACAAACTCACGCATCTTCACTTAAACCTTCCTGTGAAGATGGAAGGTTATTTTTAAAGGACACCATGCGCGTAACGAGACTAAAAACACTGAAAACTCCCCCGACTCCATGGTTGCACGATTGGTCTCTCCACCTAGAGCATGATGGGAACTGTAGTGTAGAAGAAAAAGACACACAGGGGAACAAAACGTCCTGTTTGTGTGTGTTTAACGCTATTTTTCATCCTCAGAATATCCAATCAACACTGTTCTTATGTCACAGGATCTCTCCTCAATCCATTGATCTACAGGTAATTCATCTAGATTACAATATGCCATGTATGCGATGGTGGAGGAAAATATATGTATATTATTATATTGTAATGTTATTACTCGTGGAGTCGGAGCACATTTGAACTCTTCTACAACTTGTTGATTCTATAGCAGTCTCATCTTTTATAAACGGATGTGTTTTGTCCGTAAAATCTTAGATTAAAACACAATATTTCCCTTTTGAGAGTAAATATAAAGTATTATGAAATGGAAATAGTCAGAGTATCTCCTTAGTTACATCCCAGCATGACGTGACGGGACTGGAATTTAACCTTCTTTTAGTATTAGCCGACAGGTGACGTCTCACTTTTGAACCTGTCAATCAAAAAGGATCG
>NW_027176240.1:3915142-4047642 GCF_023055335.1 Clinocottus analis | reverse complement strand
AGAGAGCAAAGCAAGTTGTAGTTTTTCACCTTTTTAAGAACAAAATAAATAAATAGAAATCACCTCCTCTGAATCTAGACCTCACCATACGATGAACAAAGCGTTTGGCAGTTTGTACAAACAACACAAACAATGCAGCCGGGACACACGAATACTGGCTTCTGATTGGTTGATGTGAAACAGCAGCAAAGCTTCAGCTCTGGAGTCATTTTGTGCAACGCTGAGCAGAAAACTCCCCAGAAACGCTGCAACATGGCGGTCAGGACGAGGCCGGCTGAGACGCTCGCTGGCGTCGCTCAAACTTTCCTCGTTTGACTAGTTTTCTCTTTTACAAACTATTAATTATGAGACACTTCACAATCAATTCATTACTGTTTCATCGCTCTACTCCACGTTACAGCGCCATGTTTATCGTTTGAAAAATAATGAAGAAATGGGTTATTATCATGAAGAGAAAAGCAAAGTAACAACAATTATTACGTTTTTCCTGTTTTACTGCCAAACTTCTCATCTCCTCTCGTGTGTGTGTGTGTGTGTCTCCCTCCCTCTCTCTCTCTCCTCCTCTTCCTCCTCTTCCTCCTCTAGGATTGCTCGTCTCCTCCACTGAGTCTTCTGCTTTAACAACCGAGAAAAGCTGCAGAGTCGATGTGAGGAAACTACAAAGTGGCTGCTTGGTCCACATATTTAAGGCCTGCTCAGCTGCTGGTAGGTAAATGTAAAGTATTCCTCATCTGTAGTGTGTGTGTGTGTGTGTGTGTGTGTGTGTGCGTGTGCGTGTGTGTGTGATGGTTGTGGAGAGGGAGCGATGGCGTGGATGGAGGTGGAGATTACACTTCTAGTGTGTGCGAATCAAAAAGAAGCGCTCAAAGCAAAAAGCGAACGCGGCGGCGACGTAAAGCACTCCAACAGGCCGGAGAGACCCGACCGGGCGACGCTCAGTCTCTCTGAGATTATAATCCAAAGGGAATAAACGGAATCACTCGGCGCTGCTCGACCGAGAGCAGGAAGAGGACTCCATCTTTGTTGCTGCCGTCATTTTTAAAGCATTGGTTCACTTTGCGTTTCACGGCATCACAGTTACCTCATCAATTAATCTGCAGATTATTTTCTCAATTATTGGATGTATTTTCTGTTAACATACTTTTTGTTTCAGCTCTAAAATCTGCAACAATTCTGACAACCAATCCATTGTTTGTTTAACCAAAAAATGCCAAAACCTTGCTGGTTGCATCTGAAATGAGAATATGAAATAGCTTTTTAGACTTCTGATGACAAACTGAACGTTTTGGGGTTTTTGCTGGAACACATTTGAAGATGTTACTGAGATTATTTAAAGCAAATGATTCATTGAAAAAATAATCAGCAGAATAATCGAACACCTGTTAGTTGCAGCTGTAACTGTTTCATCTGTAAAAATGTAAGAAATATGTTTTTAATATCAGAGCAAAGAGATGTTTTGTCCAAAACTCGATTTACAATCAAATCATACGAAGAAAAGCTGAAAAATGTCACATTTAAGAAGAGCGGGCTAATCATTCAACTAGATGGGTCTGCAACCTGCAGTTCCTCTTCATCAGAGGAAGTGTTATGAGGAAGATGATGTTAAAATGAAGCATCCTCATGTAAAAAATACAAAACGTCACTTCATCGTATGAAAAAGCCGCAACGTGCAGTCGTTTTCTTCTTCAGAGTCCATAGTTAATATTAACTTTCAATCTTGCTGCTGAAATTAGTATTTTTGCATTTTTTTTAGACCCGTTCCGCTGCGGAGACCAGAACGCGTCGTTCTGGAGCGGAGACGCTGAAAAGCTGCAAGCCGAGCTCGTGCTGCTGCTCTGGCGTCTGCTGTAAAGTTCATCTGGCGTCTCGGTCGTCTGGTTTCTTTCCTCCTGAGGAAACACGGAGGCACTTAATGCCGCCGCCGATTCAGTCTGAGCTGCTTCTGCGTGGTTTCGTTTCCATGATGTCGATCAGCGCTGCGTGTTTTAAAGTCTGGATCCGTGAAACACTCGTTTTCAAAGCGCAGAGGCCTCCGCGCTCCTACATTTAAGGTCCCGATGGAACATTATCAGAAGCTGGCCGTCTTTTTCAGCTCTAATAGATCCATATTTCATGAATCCATGTCAATAAATACGTCTACAATTCTTGAAACTGTCCCCCGTATATGTATTTAATTTAATTGAGGATGACATTCTTTAAATATTGAATTAATGTCAAAAATACTTTGAGCCCAATGGAGCATGAATAATTCATTTCTGGTGAAACCATCACCATATTGAGTCTGCTTGTATTTGATTAAAATCACTAATGTGGATTATTGTATTTATTGTTATGAGAGGCTACGTTGCGCAACATGTTTCCGTTGCCCTTTTCTTCTTCGGTCCTGTGTTTTCTTCCCATATTCACTTGTTTCTGCCTCCAGATGACCATTTAAAAAGAGCGAGGCTATTAAAATGGGAGGCGAGTATATCAGCGTCAGCCGTGCTGCTGCAGAGTCGCGTCATCTTTAGGATCCAGAGTTCAAGCAAAAAGATGCAAAAATCAATAATAGAGTGAAACCAAAACCTACAATAATAATTAAAAAGTCATTTTTGAAGCCTTTAGAAAACCGCGCGCACCGGAAATGAGAATTTTAGCCTTTTTTTGTTGTTGTCGTGTGTTAGTGGCGTTTGTGACCCAAACGTGGAGGCAGAATCTCACGGAGGGGAAATAACACAGAATAGCATCTGAAAGTCGGTTTTAATTTGTCCGCTTCTTCCGGCTGGTAGATCAGTGACACCGCTGCTACAACAACAACAAAAACAACAACAACAGTCGCTTCTCCCACATCAAAACACTGACGCCGGCTGCTGAAGTTTAGAGTGAACAAACCGCTTCGGTTTCCCCGCTCCGGTCCCAACACAAGACTCTCTGGCCTCGGCTGCAGCACCTCGTGTTCGCTTCAAGCTTCGTAGCGACGCCTCCGGAAAGAGAAAGTTCGGCTTCAGGCTACGTAGCTTCAAGCTGCCGACCTTTTCCACGTTAGCGGTGCCGGCGCGGCGCGGCTTCAACCTTCACGTTTGAAGATTAGTTTGGAGGAAGGTGGCGTTAGCGTCGAAGGTGGCTAGTGTTAGCTTCTCAAAGCCGGGCTGGAGTTTTTGTCCGTTTCTTTATTTACATCCTTCATCAGTGCAGAAAACACCTGTGAGAAAACCCGTGCGGGGGGTGAAAAACAATCAATATCTACGTCAGAAACACTTCGTCAAAGCCCGGTCCTCGGCGCGGGACGCCTACCTGAGCCCAGCGGCGGTTCCTGCTGATCATGTGCGTGTTGGCCATGGCGGTGAAGAGCGTGTGCGCCTGCAGGTCCTCCGGCAGGCGCGTCAGGAACTGGGCGATGTGGATGAAGTCCATCTGGAGCAGGACTTCCTCGAACAGCCGCAGGATGCCGAGACCCGTCCGGAACAAGCTCTCCTCCCCGTCCCGGCAGAAGACGTCCCACACCCGACACGCCACGTCCAGAGGGAGGGACTTACTGTACAGAGTGAAGATCCTGCACAGACACACACACACGAGCCGTTACTGCACAAAACCAACGCCTCTTTTTTGATGGATGCATGGGTTTTTTAAATATATGTTGTATATTGGAAACAAATCAGGAAAAATTGTACATTTTAAATTCATGATTTTTAGTAAATGTATACAAATCAAAAGTAAAATGCAGGACTTTTACATCCATCATCCATCCATTATCTTAACCGCTTATCCTCATTAGGGTCTTTTACATGCAACACTATATTTACACAGTCGTAATATTACAGTATTTCCCTTTGGTCAGATGAGCTGCCACCAAATTATATTCTCAAATTTAACACTTTTAAAGCATCAGCATGAATTTTATCAACTGCACCGCACTTTAAAAAAAAAAAAAGAAGACACTTTTAGAGCTGAATTTAGAGCAAATGAGAACTTAAATGTCTTTTACTGATGACACTTTGTAGTTTGACTCTATTTTGTGTTGTACTTTCCTGATTCTTGTTGTTCTGAGTTTGTTCTCACGGTTAAATTAACTTATTGTGAGACGCTTTGGAGAAAAAGCGTCAGCTAAATGTAATGTAACTAAATTATAACTGGTGTGTTAACTGCATGCAAATATTGCTGGTTGCTGATGAGCGATGAAGTATTTAAAAAGCTATTTTTCACTCCACACAAACGCACCGTGGCGACGTTACACAACTTCCAGCTGAATGAAAGGAGAAGAAAACGGCGTCATGGATCCGTTTTATCCGAATATCCTCTCATCCAACGCGGTTAAAGCCGTTTAATCTGTCTGTTGGTCACTGCTGCGTCTACTTGTAACCGCTTTAATAACTCACCAGTCGATCAGATAGAGGTCAGGGGTCAAGTTGTTGTTCTGGAAGTGGCTGAAGAGACGAGGCAGATTCTCCTCAAAGAAAACCTCAAAGGCTGCAAAATACTTCAACATCTGACACGGAGAGAGAAAAGAGATGATGGAGGACGAGAACTAAGCCATACGCGATCAAAATGAGTGACACCGGGTTACAGTTTGTGTGTCTTTGTGTGTGTGTGTGTACCAGTTCGTGGTCCACTCTGAAGAAGGCCATCTGACAGGGTTTATTGAGCAGGTTGGCGAAGGTGATGAAGGCTTCGGCCTCCTCCAGGTTGAGGATCAGCACGGCAGCGATAAACGACATTCCCTGGACCTGAAATGTCAAAACAACACAGACTCCAGATCAGCATGAAAGATGAGCCGTTAGTGTAGATTCATACATTTATTTCATTCACAATTCTGTTCTTTTGTTCCTCTTTCTTTCACAATCTTGTTTAAATAAGAAACGTTGTCATCAGTTAAACATTAAACGATGATCTTGCTAGTGTTTATTCGTTGTCTCTGACATCCTTTTGTTTAACCTGTAGCCACATTTTCAAACATCTGAACACAACATCCGTGTGTTGTAGACTTTACCATGAACACAAAGCAGTATATCATATTCTCTCCTGTCTAAATATAACTGTTTGCACACAGCATGCCAGACATGAAACTTTGTGTTCACGACCTTCAACATAGAAGAAACACTCTGCTTCTGCAGCAGCAGAGTCACATTGAAAGAGCGGATAAGAAGTTTGGAATGAACTGATTTAAGATGCGTCTGCGTCGTAGAGATCAACCACAGATGTGTTGAAGTTCTTTCAATGACACGGACATATTCATTCAGAATAGGAGGGACTTTGGATTGAACAGAACAATACAGAGAAGTTTCAAATGTCATGTTGCTCATACTGGAAAGGCTCAAAATGTCTCACTACTTTTTTTATTGTACATTCATACAAGTAAAGGAGAACACACTATTTGACTAATTGTGTTAAGTAGGTCTGTTGCTGGGTTCAATTTATTGCTTTTTAGCAATAAAAAAATATTGTACTTAAGGTTTTAACTACACTCTCATTGTCTCACAAGTTGTGTACGACCGCTAGTATCTAAATTAAATACCCATCCCTAAATATTAGACACCAACGATGTGTGCAATGTGAAAATGCAAACCCAAAGAAGACATTCAAACCCTGCAGGATGAAATCTAATTCAGTTCAATTCTGTCTGTAAACAATTAAATATCAGGACGAATGATCAAACTCACGTAGCCGATGTCCGGTCGGTAACAGGTGTAAGCGCCCAGGACGCTGTGGAGGAGGTCATGGTAGGGGCCGCCCTGCAGAGAGAGGAGAGAACGACCAGATAGAAAGAGGAAGAGGAGGAGGATGGACAGGTGTGAATGGAGGCCAGATATAATCAAAGGAATGTGAGGAACTTAAAACCTCTGCCTTTGCTCTGACGGCTAATCAAACTTCTGCAGTGTCTGACACCGGGACACATTTCTTAAGGAGTAAGAAATCTTACCCTTATCTTAACCTAAACTTAAGTCTTAAAAAGGACCATACTAGTGGTTTTGCATGTTTAAGCCAAATAGCTAACATCGACTTACACCTTCTATTACTGCCAATCATTTAAAATGTGATAATAAAATGAACTTTTATCCTCAGACCGATTAGTTTTCTAACATCAGAGATCATTAATGCAATGTCGTAGCCAGATTAAGATGAAAAATCAAGCCTAAAATGAAGTTATGTTTGAACAATTTTGATAGCGCATTTTGAAAATTACGGCGCTACTTTCTTGACGTGAGTTGTATGCACAACCTCCTCCTATGACCCTCAGAAAGTCAGACACACACACACACACACACACACACACACACAGCAGATGTTACAGATGAAATACCTTCTGGAAGATGAAGAGATAGGGGAAGGTTCTGGAAATGTCGAGTTTGATGAGGTCCAGACTGGACTCTCTGTCAGCCAGAGAAGCTCCTCCGTCTAACAGAGGAACGCACACAAGATACACGTCACACTTCACTTTAGGTGGTTGTGTAGGTTTGAGTCCATGACACTGTGAGGCTTCTTTCAGACCAGCATATCCGAGTCTAAAGGTGATTCCTCGTATGCTGCGCAGTGCATCGTATTCATTCTTCCTGTTACGCACTAAGAGTGACCAAATGCTTTTAAAGCGCCACATTGATCAGCCAGCAGTGACTGGGAGGCTGACTTATGAACATGGGCTGAAATGACACACGAGGACACATTTAATGACTTCACAATGTGTCTTGGTGTAGATGGGATTACTCAGACTCTGCAGACAAAAACACATGTCGACAGTGTTTTATTAATCAGTAATGAGTTAAAAGTCTGCACGGAGAGCTGGGATTTGCAGATATTAGTTCATCTATACATATCGGGAATCTAAATGGTTACTTTCTCCTCATTACTGAAACTTACAAACTGCTTTTTAGAGCTTTAAAAACAAGTTGCAGTAACGTTACAAAATGACGCGACGCAGAAAGAAAGAAGTTAGCGCCGTCGCTCAGAAGAGCCTCGAGTGGCTTGTTGGCGTTTACGGCGTTCAGGCTCGTACCGCTCTCGCTGTCGTTCACTGAACTGGTTTCACTGTAACTCCTCCACTTCTCTTTGGCTCGGGACAGGAAGATCTCATACAGCTCTACACAAAGAGAAACACACAAAACCACAAATCAGGTTTTCACTTCGACGTGAGACACAGAAAAGGTCAAAAGCTCAAGTGATTGTGTCTGAGAAACACGGACAGACTTCACCTATTTAGCACTGAGCATTTTATTCATTTTAGAGTTGTTAGAGTAGCGCCCAATAAGGAAGTTCATTTGTTATTAAATGTAAACAGATATATACACAATAGAATATAATAACTGCGCACTGTGTATTTAAGGAAAATAATGTAAGTTTAAACAGTGTGTAAAATGGATAAATAGAGAGATAAATAGATCTCAGCGAAGCATGTTTAAGGACTCAATTCCTGATTTTCATCTCGAGGACAAAGGAGGCTTGCAGGAGGAGCTGTGAGCTAGGAGCTAGGATGCGTGGGTGTATCCTTTGAAGAAGTATTTCTGGCGCTCTTCTTGACAATTACATGAGGCGTGACAAAGTACAGGCGACGCAGCTGTGCAACACGTCACGTTTAATTGTTATTGCTTTTCTAAATGACGGCTCCAGAGCGCGGACGTCTCATTTTCTCTCCAACGCCTGTTGCCTCGACTCCTCGTTTTGTTCCTCTGAGGAACTGAGAAATGACTTTAGTCTGTGGCTCTCAGCTACAAACCCATTGGTTTACAGTCTGTGAAATACAAACCAGCTGTTGATGACACTAAAAAACACCTATGTATAAATAAAAATAAAATACAGTGTGTGTTCAGGGTAATAAAAGTGTGTAGATACATCCGGCATTGAAACAAACACCGACCAATTCATTGTTGTTTTGGATCTGAACATGAGATTTGCTTACAATAAGAGAAATGTATATACTGTGTGTGTGTGTGTGTGTGTGTGTACCTGGTGTAATGTTGAGCTCGTTGCCGATGGCAAGGCTCCACACTCGTCCTCTGACACTAGGAGGAAGTCCCTGCCACCAGAGGTCCCTCACCCGCCTCGTTCCCTTCCTGCACACACGCACACAATGGGCAAAATAAACACGGGGCGCACCAGAAAACATAATACACACCCACTGTGTGTACACAACACACACACACACACACACACACACACAGCCGTGGTGACGTACACGCTGTCCCAGTGCGGCAGGATCTCGTTGTTCCAGACGACCATGGCGTTGGAGATGCTGTCCTCCTGTCGGTGCCGCTCCTTCATCTGACGCTTCTTCCTCTGGGCTTCCTTCATCTCTGAGAGAGGGAGAGAGAGGGAGAGAGAGAGAGAGAGAGAGAGAGAGAGAGAGAGAGAGAGAGAGAGATTGAGAGTGAGAGGGTAACAGGTTTTGCTTGCATTCAGTCTTTAGTCTTCCTGTTGAGTAACTTTGTCCCTGCTGGCTACTCTTGATCTGTCTAATTTAATGAAATTAAAGCAATGGCTGCGTCAAATAAACTGTAGGAAATTGTTCTTGTCGACCGTCTCTTTGTTCGTTTTTGGTAGGTGAGGAAAAAAGACAATTTTAGATGCTGGTTGCAATTAGTTGTTGACATTTGCTCTTTGTGTGTCTGTGTGCGCGTGTGTGTGTTCACCTCTCCGCTTGGCTCCTGCGACCATCTCATCGTACTCCATTTTGTGTCTCTGAGTTTCCTCCAGAGATTTGGCGGGTAAGTTCCTGAAAGACCGAAAAACCAGTCAGACTGATGTGCACACGAGCAATCAGCCACTTTGCACTTTAAAACAGGTAATTTAACACACGGGTAGGCACGGGATTAGATGAACCTGTCATGCCACTATCATGAGAAAATAGATTTTACACACAGCATTCAGGATGTTTTACAAGCCGAGACAAATGAGTATGTTTTAAAATCCCAGCAGAAAAATGCACCAATGAGGGGAAAAAATGCAGTAAGTTAAAAAAAAAATGAAGTACTTTGAACTAAAGTGTTTTAAGGCTTCAACCAACAATAATTTCCATTATCAATTAATCTAGAATCTGTAGACATTATCTGCCACAAAGCCCAGCGAAATACTGACATTAAAAGTAAGAACTATGACTGTTTGTTTTGATCCGTTTGCACCGTAATTAAAGGGATTTCATCAGCTCAGGTTCCTGTCACAGTTACCGCAGTATTAATCAACAAAACATACAAATCAATATGGAACCATTATTAACCGCATTGTCTCAGACTGAACCAGTGAACGAGGGAATCTGAGCTCCACGTGTGTCTCTGACTGGTACTCACGCTGGACGGTCCTCCAGGATGAGCGCCGTGGTGGAAAGAGGCTCAAACTCCAGGTTCTTCCTTCTGCCTGCAGCCGAGGGAAGCTGAGGACACGAGGACGCGTCCGAGGACGCATCCAAGTCCTCCTCCAACTCTTCCTCTGGACACTACACAAACAAGGACAGCGGCCGTCAGAGATCTGAACCCCCTCAGTTCAATTTAATATGTTATTTTGGCGAAGGTTTTGTCTTTTCTTGACTCTAAAGGCTGCGTTACAATAAAAGGATGATTGTAGAATACAAGTTGCCGTTACCCTCTTAGTCATTGTGTCAACATCACTGAGGATTATTTTATCAGGACTCATTAAGGTCTGTTAAGGTTTCTTTAACACGTCTTTCTGAAAAGATCATGCAAGGTGCTGAAGATTTCTGCCTTTGTACGAATTCATTCAAATAACACGTTAAAAGTCACATCCATACCAGAAATGCAAACTTTAATATCTGAATTAACTTTATTAATGCTGATAAATACACAAAAAGTAACAGCAAAGTAGCAAACTGAAGAAATACAAAGTCCAACGTTGACATAAACATCTTCCAAAAAGGGTGATTATTTGTGTCACATGATCTTCCTCAGCAGATGGAGTTGACAGGACATTGTAGATGTAAACTTTCCATCCAGAGCCGCCACTAAACAGTGTAGTGAGCTGTACTTTTGCCAAAGGCCGTTTCCACGGTCAAGAATTCACTTTCAATCTTGACTTTCAACAAGGAAAAGGTTGCATTCAGGGACAACGAGACAAACTCCATCTGCAGAGGAAGACCGTGTGATGGGAAGCTCCTAACTGACATTGTGATTTTGTTAAAAGAAACGCATATAGTTATTTAGTCATACAATTATAACCGTTCAATTTGAACACAAATGTAGTGTGTTAATGTTGAATGTTACTATACAACATGTGGAGTCAAGACACTAGACATCTTTGTTTGTTAAATGTAAATCCACACACACAGCGAGTATTGTTCATGAGCTTCGGCACTGAGAAAGGAGTTTGTGGAAGGAAAAGCTCTGCAGTGTGTGTGTGGATGTGTGTGCGCATGCACTTGTGTGAGACTTTGTGCACCATCAAAGCGACTAAGCATGTACGTGGTGTGAACGCCGTTCACGAGTCCATTTGTGCGGCCTGCAGGTCCACTAATGAATGTCAGTGTTTGTGTCCTCGTGCGAGTGTGAACGCGCACATCTGAGGTCTAACGGTCGAACAGGCGCACAATAAACAGTTCATTCGGCGGAGCGGGACAGCTGCGGGTCAACAACACAACAAGCCTTTTCATGCGCACGGATTCCTGAGCGTCGCCAGCAGAGGGAGAAAGAGTTCACTGTCTGACTCTGAAGATGGAAAAAGTCATGAGTTTCACTACCAGGCGAGAATCATATGTAGACCATCAGGTGACTGATGCAGTGATTAAAGTCGGTTAACTGCACCGTGGAAGCTGCTGTGTATCATTTACAGAGTTTTCTGCAACATCTGAACTTCTCATTCGACAAACCATGAACATCGGCTGGTTTCAGTCCAGATATTGAAGCTGTCGTGGGGCATTTTGTTCCCATTCAGCCACAACAGCATTAAAAAGGTCCAACACTAACGTTTCCTCAAATACGTTCGATCTTTCACACCAAACTAGGAAAACCGCTGGCTGTTGTCATGTTGCAACAGGAAACAGACAGTTAGGATTATAATTTTAGCAGTAATCCCTGGTAGTTATTCCTGCACCAACTGACTTTAAAACAACTGAAGCCAAACAACATCTGGCCGGTTCCTCCATCATGTGAGCTGATAAGCGCGAAGGCCGGCGGCCGTCAGGCGGTTTGCGGTCGGTGCCGTCAGCTTTCAGTCGGCCTCCGCGCTACACAGCGAGATCAGAGCTGAAATTAGCACGGTGGGGATCTGCCGTCTTTATCCAGGATACTTCAACAACAGGAGGCCCCGTGCCAAAGCCTCCAGCCGAAGTCTTGTCTGGGAGCAGCTTCATCATAGAGTTAGAAGTTTCTCGTGTCTGATATAAAAATCAAACCTCATCTAATTAAATTCAACTGGAGAGACACAAAGCTGCCGCAGTGTGCGTGTGCCTGTGTGTGTTCAGGATACCACCTGCTCTGCATGGCAGGAGAGGAACAGCTGTGTATGTTTAACTATGTATGCGTGTCATTTCTGGCACGACCTTATACCACACAGCCTGTGGGGGATAGAGGGTGAATGGTGTGTGTGTGTGTGCATAACATATATATTTATATATATATAGAGAGCGATGGGGTTGGTAATGATCTGCGTCTTCCACTGCAGGCGGTGTGTGGAAGTTGCCTAGTGACCGAATACATACACGCAGAGCAAATCCATTTAACAGCCTCTTTTTCAGCCACAGCGTTGTACGTAAACAGATGCAGTCTAAGTGCATCAACCTCGGCACACACACTCACTCACACACACACAGTATGTAACTTCTATAAACCTTTAGCCATGTATAAAAACGTAACATACGCATACTCGACCAGTTTTAAGAGCACAAGCGGACGTCTTCACGTGTCGTAACATATTCAGTTTCGTTGCAACACGAGAGAAAAGCTGCACATCATTGACACCAGAGAAGCCACATCTTTGTTGATGGATGTCTTAAACGATGTCAAAATGGTCTAAATGTCAAAAACACTTGTAGGTGCTCACTTTATTTACGAGTACGTGTGGAAAGAAACAAAGCGAACACGAGGATCGTGCGCTGCTACACGGTTACTATGAAAGCTGATCGTTATCTGATCTGTGATCCATTATTAGAAAGTGAAAGCAGCCTCCCTGATTTGGCAGACACGGAAACTATTGTTCCTCGCAGTACTTTGTTCATTTAAACCAGTTATTTTTTTCCCTGATCTTCTCAATGGTCATCAAATTAGAGCGCAAGTAACATAAGAGTTTGGATCAAAACACGACGCTGCAGTTTCTGAATTCAACCAAAACTTTCCCCAGAGAACGATACGGATTCATTTTCAACTGGATGATTGTTACAGAAATGCACCTCGAGGAGCTGTAACTTTAATACTTCTGTATTCATGTCGTCCTTGCACTTTTTAATTCATAGAACCTGGTGTTTTCTAATACAGTTGTTCATCTTTTGTGCTGATTGAGGAGCTCAGACGCGGTGATATGCGTGCGTTTAGAGAGCTGACCTGCTGTGTGGACACGGTGGAGTCGGGGGCTGTAGTTGGCTCTTCTGCAGGTGTCGTCTTGCCAAACAGTCGCCACCCTGTTGCATTATGGGACAATGCCTTGGGCTCTTTGGGTTTCCTAGAAAACAGGCTCCTGAAAAGAGAGACGGAAAGAATCATTATTACAGCGGAACTGAACTTCTACGAAACACATATTCATAAAATTAGAACTGAAGGCAATGAAGTGGATATTACAAGTTTATCAATAGAAAGCCTCACTGTACACAGTCTCGAGTCACAAAGTGTGTGTGCAGCAGGGTTAGACGTTGTCTCCCCGTTTGTCTAAATGTAATTCTGGTGCGGACGATTCGATCGCTGCAGGAAACCGTCTCCACACAGGAAGCCACCAGTCCAAACATAAAAGAAGAAAAAAAATCTCTTCAATAGCAACGAGCGGGGAAAAAAAACAACTTTCATCCAGAAAACTTTCCACATGCGAGACTTTCCACCAGCGGCCCACGTAGCGATGACAATATGCTGCAATACACCGACAGAGACCAAGAGTATTGTGTAAGATTATCGGTTTTTACAATTTATACACAACACGTTACATTTAAAAAAAAACAACAAATCACAGAATCTTCAGCAGTTTTGTTTTATTCTTCTAAATTTACTTTGCGTGTATGTTGATGCGTTGAAAACCTGTTGGTAACATTATTTTACGGGTCACACAGTCTCCTAGAAAGGAGCTGATACGCATGTATTTAGGGCAGTTCCTTGAACGCCTCTTGTAATTTGGGTCTATATTTAGAACATAGATGGTGTTTAATTGGCACCTCGGATCTTTGTTTCCAAAGACAAGAACAGGTTTCCCATAAATAAATGAACATCTCTCTATTATTATTTCAAGCAAGTTCCTCTGCGATCAATACGCGCGTACCTCACGTGCACTCTCAGAATATTGTTTATTTCTAAATTACTTTGTAGCCAAATATTCTTTCCAGGAAACTTTTTTGTCAATAAGAACACAATTGGAGACATTAATTGCCTGTTTTACAAAAACAAAGACTGATAATGTCATAATATGTTGTAAATGTTCTTTATCACCAGTAAACAAACAATTTCCCATCTTGTGAATGTTTTTTTTTTTAGATATCCAGAATTCAGTGATTTCAGAGCATTATTAGTTCTTAACGTCTTAAAAGCTGCTGAACAAAAACTTAGTTCTTTGTATACAAAAGAGAAAAGAAATGCAGCTAGAAAGGGTAAATGTAATGATGGAGACTAATCTCTCATCATCATCATCATCAGTCTAACCGCAGTCATGCAGCTGCTTTTTGAAGTGAAGCTGCAGCAAAAAAAAAAGCTGCCAAATCAACAGTTTTACATTTATTTCACTGGAAGAAGAGTTTGCTGGTCAGCTGGTGGAAAGAGAAAGAGGGAAGGAGGCAGAGGAACGAGGAGTTATGAAAAGGAAGTGGACACACACACACACACACACACACACACACACACACACACACGCAGTGGCCCAAGCAGACAGCCGAGCAAATATTATTCCTCCCGTCTCTGCTGGCTCAGCCTTCTTCCCTCTGAAGTGTTTGTGTAAGAATCCAGTCAAGTGTCAAAGAAAACAACCTCGTCCTTTAAAGACCGACACTTTGACTCCCCGATAGCACAACAAGTGTTGAGAAAAAACCTCTAAGAATGAATGATATGACACATACATTTGTAAACAGTTCATTTTTGTTGATTATCGATTATTTGTTGCGAGTTGCAACTTTCACATCTTAATCTTGTTTTCTGTCCTGTTTGATTTTTTATACATACACTATTATTATAACTCATGCATTGATTAAAAAGCAGGATTTTAATGTTGTACTTGGTTGAGGTGGAGCCCATTTTCAACTATTAACTCATGATTATCCTCATTATGGTTTAATCTGCTGATCATTTTCTCCATTAATTGATCGAATGGTTTCTATAAATAGTGGAAAATGCCGTCACAGTTACCCAGAAGCCCAAAGTGACCCCTCAACATCATAACTAACACATTAAACTATTATAAAAGGATTATATTAAAAAGGAAAAGCAGCAAATAATGCAACCCGTAAAAAAAAATGTTTGCATAGAAAATCACTTCAACCACGATCAAAATATTTGGGTAGCTACTTCTCTTTCTAAAATCATATTAAATACGTATTTTTTTCTGTATTTAAATGTAAAAAAAATAATCTTAATTTGTTCAGGAACTAAAGCAGTGAGATAAATGTTGTGGAGTAAAAAGCACAATAGTTCCCTCTGGGACGGTGTCTTATCTCTTGTTGTAGTAGTCATGCAACAAGTGAAACACACCAGAAATAGAAAAGAGGAAGTTATTTTCTGAACTTTGTGGCTATTTGCTATGGGTTTTTTTTTTTTACCAACTGACAAAATGACAATGACAAAAGCGACTCTTGGTTTGTAACTGTGGGAAGCCTGAAGCTCAAAGAAAACCTGAAAAACACAGAGGATCAAACACTCAAACCGCAAAATGTGGATCCACCTGAAATGCACAAAATACATGAAAATAGACGTGACAGCCTTCTGGAAAGAAGAACAATGAGACGCTAGCAGCGCTAGCAGGTCTCATACAACAGGTCCGGTTGTCACTATTCATACGTCAGCGTGTGAAACATAAAACACAACGTTTCCCTTCGTGTCGGGTACAACAAGCCGTTCCTCAGATCAGACGCGGCCTTGTTCTCTCTGTGGTGTCAGACACACCTGTAGCTGCACATTTTTTTTTAAAAAAGGCCTCGTTTTACTCAACAGAGCCAGAAAGAAGCCAGAAATACACGTGAGCATGTGAGATTACATCTATGTGGCGTGCACAGGATGTCTGATTGTAAATAATTAACCACGAAGGCGATTAGAGCTAATATAATTCCCCCAGGCATGCAAAGCGTTGGTAAATCAATGGACATGAACGAAGGGAATTAGTTGGGGACAAAAAAGAACAAGATGCGCTGATAGCGTGTATAAAAAGAGATGGCTGATGGGTGAACAAGTGTATTTCTTGGCCCTTCAATCAAAAAACAAACACCACCAAACAAGAGACAGCTCACAGGTCCAAATTGCATTGAAGCCTTCTTGATAAAATCAACTTTAATTAGATTCTTGGGGGAAAACTGTTCTGTGAAAATGTACAATTGGCAACGATGTGACAGCTGTTTCAAATAAAATTGTACTGAAGCTAAAATTCAGATTTCATGCCAGAACGTTGCCGTTATGTAAAGCAAAAAAAAGGGTATTGTAAATGCTAGAAGTAAGATTTTAGATATGATAAGATAAGGAAATCCTTTATTAGTCCGTCAGTGGGGGAATTACAGGATTACAGCAGCATTGCTCACAAGTACATAAAGATACAAAAGCAAGTAAAATATACATGTACCACATGGTTTTGAGAACTATTTCAACCAGCAGTATGCATTTCAATCTCAGCACAGACGCAGCCAATCACAAGTAGCCAGTTCAACTCTTGCACAGTTGATCTTTTGGATGTTAAAAAGCTCAACAGTCGATGGGTTCTGCCTCTTTTGTCAACACAACACACTACAAATGGAAAACCAGAAGACTTTCAGTGTGAAAAATCTCGCCCATTTGCCCTCAGAGTCCGTTTATAGATTAATATCTTTAGCAAAAAGAACATTTCAGTGCTATTCTGTCGTCAATTCAACACTCCCGTTCAAGCTCGAGTGATTACAACAGAATGTTATCATTAAAAGAAAATATGTTCCCGATTCTACGGACGGATAAACTTAACCTTGACTCCGACAAGACAAGTTACAAAATGTTACTGTAACACGCTGGGGTTGAAAAGCTGAACATTTTGCTTTGTAAACCTTGCTTCAGGCTGGTTGTTTGAATAAAAAAGGAGCATTCCTGATTGTGTTAGAGTGGATTTCACGTCCTCCACCGCTGACCCTCGCTGACCCGCCCTCATCAGTGTGAACCAAACAGCCAGCGTGGAGGTTTTCCAGCAGAGCAGTTTTCTCCTCTCCGTCTGTCTGGATTTCCTTTGAGACGCAGTGACATTTAAGCCAGCTGCTGAGGCTCGCGTCCAAACCTCTCCCCCAAAAAAAAAAAAAAACAGGCCTCGGCACAGATGGAGATTTCAAGGGAGGAAAAAACTATTTTTTCCTCCACCTGCCGGCCTCACAACATTCGACTGCATCAGAAATCAAATAGAAAGAATTTCCCTTTGGCTCTCAAAATGTCTCTTTCACTTCCTTGTGTGTCTTTTGCAAGAATGTGGTCTGGGTGCAGTTCCCCTCACTCGGCTAATCGTTAGTTATCGATCAAATAACTGTTTTCCAACGTGTGGATGAAGACATTAACTGAAGAAGAGCTGCAAGATACGTCGAGTGTTTAGGGAGGCGACGACGGGGTGTTTTTTTCTTCTAAATAATACCAATTTTAATAGATATTTTTTCAATTTTCTCTGGCACAAAACGGTGGCGTCCACAATCTGTATCCCTACAGCCAACAACAGACGTCAATGAGCACAACACCGGATCTATTTAAATAATTAAAGTAATCTACGATGTTGGAGACAATCCAGATGTCTGGAAACAGATATATCAGGACCAAATTAACTTGATCTGGAAACAAACCGTACGAGAAAACAGCATTGTGAATATCCCAGATTCTCATTGCATTATCAGTAGTTTAAGAGCGAACTATCCTCAACATCTTTGACGAACACTTATGCGTAAAACCTATTTTAAACCTCCACTAACTTCTTTTGCCTTGCACGTAGATATTCGGTATTTCTAGGCCGTCTGTGCGACAGTGTTGTTGCGTTCGGCCTGGACGTGAGGTAGCAGAGGCTCTCTTTGCTATAGTTTAAGTTTCAAAGCAAACAACAGTTCAGCCGACACGTCTGCCTCCAAGCTGCAGCTTTTAAATCCTCAGATTCCTGAAAAAGGCTTCACGTACTTCCTGGTGTCAAGTCAAAGCGCAAGAGGTTGCGCGTCAGACTTGTGGCTCGTAGTGGATCGGAGAAAGTAGTTTAGGTGTGGCGGACTAAAACGTGTTGTTTACACCTCTGTCTTCACAACATAGCTTCAAATACCACTCTAAATGTCATGAGTGACAAAGAAGAATACCCTTGATCCAACTTGTTTTTCAGGTGCGTTTACACAATCTTCTGGCCAAGCAACCCGCGAGTGTGGTTGTTGAAAAGGATCATGTGTTTGTGACCAAAAGACACGAGGCCTCTGCTGCCGAAATCGTGGAGGTTAAACGGTGCGATGAATCGGCCTCGGAAGTAGAGAGCGGAGAGAGCCGAGGGAGCCGTGAATGTGGGCTAAGCCCTGAGGAAAGAGGCCGCACTGAGTCAATGCTCATCGAGCCCTGCTGTATCACTTACTGCACATACGCGGAACTGGGGCACGATTAACATGCAAGCTATTACACAGCTATAGACCACAGACTGCAGCTCGTAATTTCAATGAAGAGAAGCCGATACGTGTCAAACGGTCAAGTCCCCCGGCTGACATCCTCTTTAATTCCACTATGAGAATGGAAACTGATATTAAATATGGAATTACCCCACCACCATATCTCAAGGGCCCTCCCGGGGGCACACATCATTATTGCTGTGAAAGCAAAGCTTCACAGCTCCATGTGGACAAAAAGGATGTTTTTTCAGTGCATTTAGTGGTCTGATTATTAAAAAAAATTTGGACTACTTTCCATTTCCAGAGTAAGAGATTGGAAATGACAATTTCTGCAGGATAAATTTGTCAAGTTGCAAAATGTCATGTTTTGTTTCTGTTTTTTTTCCGACGTGGAAAGCTGTAATGCATTTCTGTGCGGACGTGAACGGGCTCTGATTGGACAGTAATTACAACATGAATCTTAGTCGACAAAAAAACAGCCCGACTAAGCAGTTCCTAATGTAGTTATTCATCAGTGAAACTACGTTACGGAAATGCAATAGCTGACCAAAATACATGCAAAGCAGTTCGAGTATACTCAAACTTCATGAAGCTACACTGGCATGGAGGGTTTTTTAAAGAAACAACATACAAGCAGCTAGCATCATTGTACAAATGCTCACGTGCAAAAAAGGTCAAGAAATTCACAGTGTTTGTTCATGTCTCTCTCTTCTTCCTTCCTAACCAGCTGTAAAAAGCCAACTCAAGGGCTCACGATGTGTCGTAAAGTCACGAAGGTCACAGGTTGAAATGTTGCTCCTGCTAAAACGTGCAAATATATCAAAGCACATCTCTGACGTCTGCTCCTGTGAGGATTTATTGGCTCAGTCCAATATCATAAAAATGAATGTTTGGGGGTTTTGGACTGTTGGTCGGTGAAAACGAAAGATTTGAAGACAACGCTGTGTCACAATATCCACCCATGAAGAACCTAAACATTTGTGATTGCAGTGGAAAAAATTCACACACACACACTACCTTCTGTTCCCCCTCACCTGTTTGTCTTTGGACTGACAGGGGCTCGTTCGAGGCGCAAAGAGGTAAAACGCCAAATATCTAAAAATAAAATACATTTGTCGCCGTCAGCTCAATCTGTCCAGTTGTTGAACAAAAACGCCAGATCCTCATTACAGCTTGAGACCTGTGTGTGTTTTTAAAGGCTTGCGGATCAAATGGATAAGGTTACGAGTTGAGGTGAGAGATGAAAATACCAAAAGAGCTTAAACAAAGTCAACCAATCCGGCAACACTCTTGGAGACGTAAGGCGAGGGCAAACTAGGAAAATTAAATACCTGAGCAGTTTAAGCTCGATTTAAGTCTGCTCGAGGCAGAATATGAGGATCATTACACACACAGGAAGAGTCGCACAACAATTCATTCCACCTGGCAACATGTCACACTTGATTATATCAGGAGTTTATTGGCAGCATTGATAGCATCTGTGTTTGAGGCCATCCTGAAATATTTATCTCTCCTCATGAAAAGAGTCTTGTTTGAATTTTCGGGTTATGATCAGACGGATTTGATGACCTCACCACTTTAATTTGGTCCTCTTACTGTTGAAATGTAGATGAAAGTGAGTGTGACTTGCAGCTCGAGCGTGTCTTATAAAAGGTATATTTTCAAACAGCTGGTGATCAGCGACTGCATTCCCTAAAGTCTACGGTAAAAAAGGAGATAAAGGCACAAGAGGAGAGGAAATCCTTCCTTTTTAGTTGAGTTTCTGTTGCTTCTTTCCGAAAATAAATGAATCAGGAGTGGCGTGGAAATAGGGATTTCACTGGTTTGTCGAATACTGAAGTCTTTTGACAAACAGTCTGTTCAGAAGTGAGGATTAAATATCTAACAGATGCAAGATGAGGACAGGCCCTTGTCGGCTTAAAGAAATCAGGTGCTGGGAGTATGTTTGGGTTTAAGTACTGCTTGTTTGGTTTGCTGGCAGTCGTAGCTTTGTGGCTTTTGTCAATCACAACACTTGTGTGTGTCGACTACCTGCGACTCTGGGACGTATCGAGCACTCATATTTACCTGGTGAAGAAGTCAGCTATGCCGAACCTCTTTGGCATCAGCTTGGGGTCCGAGCCGTCCTCTTGCGTGCTGCTGACATCAGGCAGCTGATCTGGGGCGCTCTGCCTGCGACCCGCTTCCAACGCGCTCCTGAAGTCCTCCTCGTACCCCTCATCCCCAAAGTAAAACCCCCCCTCATCGTCAGGGGACAACGGGGTGGCGTCGCAGCTGAGGGACGACACAATGTTGGAGGTAGTCCTCAAACTCTGCGGCCTGACCGGCAAAGTGAGGTCACTGAACCCCCACTCGTCCTCCCTGATGGTGGGTTCAGAGAGGGATGACGGGCAGGGCGAGGGGGTTTTGGCACTTGATCCCTGGGTGAGGGGGGAGTCCTCGGCCGGGTCGAGGAAGCGAGGGAGCTCTGTGGCACTCTCCTCTGGGGACTGAGAGACTATTGTCCCGCTGTTGTCGCTTTGGCCCCCGAGACTAAACCCAGATCCGGCCCCGTTTTCCGGCCTTGACCCCAGGTCGAAGGGAATGTCAGCGTTGATTTCTGGGGAACTGTCCAAGTCGGACCAGTCACATGACACCATGGTGGTGGTCACGATGTGCAAGCCACCGTTTACAACTCTCACTTCCTCGCAGTCCACGTCGCATGAGCCGCGTCTTTGGCCCAGAACCAGCGGGCCGGGAGGAGCCCCAGTCTGTTTACAATAAGCCACATCCGTTTCTGTACCGTCGACATCCCCGTTGGGCATCTTTACATCTGGACGCTGTAGGGGGGCCGCGGCGGCGCACGCGCAGTTCCTCTGGTGCTTCCCGGTGCATGGCAGTCGCTCGAGGGGGAGGAAAGTCATGATGCAGCCGCCGCCGCCGCCGCCGCCGCCGGTCGCCTCTTCTCCCGAGGTGACGTCGTCGGAATCCGGGGTTTCCCCTTCGCTTTCTCCCGCAGGCGGTTGCCGCATCTCTCGGCCCGAGTCCACTGAAACCAGAGCCCCGAGCACAGCTGGACAGGAAGCGCCTGTGGTCCCCGCGAGGCCGAGCCCTCTTCCTCCCCCTTCTTGTCCCCCTTCTTCGACCATCGTCAGCTCCTCCGGGCCGAATGACTCGGTGAATCCGTTCATGTCGCCGCAAACCCCTGACACCACACAGCTGCCCGCCACCTGGCCGGGGAGGCACGCCTCCAACTCCAACATGATCTCCCTCTCGCGCGGGGGCGGCTTCGGCGAGGCGTCCCTGTTTACATTCCTCTCGTTACCGGTCACGTAAACATGACCCTTCCCGGCTTCCTGACCCCCGCTGACACCAACTGGCAGCGCCGTGCTGCGGTCTTTGAACGCACCGTAGGGCTTGTGAGCCGCTCGTCCCCCGCCGCCCGTTTCTCCGCCTTCTTCGTTCTCGTTCACGTCGACGACGAGCGACCCTCCGTTCTCCTTCGCGGTTTCCATGAGCACTCAGTCCGTCGAGCGAGCCTCAACCCCGGGCGTAAAATCCCGCAGCGAGTCCCCCTGCCCGGTCGGCCCGGCTCCGCAGCAGCAGCAGCAGGTTTTGTTGTTCTTGGAAGAAGGGACTACCATTTTATCCTGAAACATCACCTGAAGCTCACCAACTGGGACATGTTGATGCCTGACGTCTTAAAGAAATAACACTAGTTGCTCCGTCTTGAGAATTTAATCGTCGTCGCCGGAAAGAAGATTAATTAAATCCCCTCACCGTTTTTAGCTGGCTGCAGCAGCGGCATTCCGGCCACAGTCCAGCGCCATCTTGAAAATACCCCAGTCGTGACGTCATTCCCACCCCACCACCCCCACCAGCTCGCGCACCGATTCGTTGAAAGGTTTACAGTGACGCCTGCTGGTCGCTGCGTGTAACTGCACCAGTCAGTCGTGACCCCATTGACCCCGTTAATAAATACGATTATTCAGAATGTATAGCAGAGGTGGAAGAAGTATTTTGATTATTTACTTAGTATCATTATCTCGACAACAAAAGTGAATTATGTCATTAACTCGAGAAAACAAGATCATTATTTCATTATCACGAAAACTAAGCTAATGTTTAATTAGCATGTCCTTTAATGTATTGAACCTGATGTGAGCACATTTCTTGAAGAAACTGATATAAAGCAAATTAGATAAAAATTGTTGTGAGACATACGTCACATCGGGACCTTAACCTAAAAATTTAACAAATAACCCGATGTGACATACACACACAATACAAAAAAAGTATTGTGTGATTTTGAGAAGATTTTGAGCAAATGCTCAACATTAACTGAGTAGTTGCTCAAAGAACTGTGTGTAGATAACACACACACGTACAGGAGTCCTCAGCATGATCTACACAAAGTCTGCACTCTGCCTTGAACTCGTCCTCATCTATCTGGTGTTTAATGTGTGGGTTCCCTTCAGTGGAAGGTCAAACAGCTGCTAGATAAAAGCGGCTGTAATAATGGAGCAGAACAATTCCCACAGGAGCCTCAGACCTCTTGGAGCCGGGTAAAACAGAACATTCTTCAAAGTTTTTTCAACAAATAACACATAAGATATATTTTGCCACCAGAAAACAGAAAAAAAGATAACATTTGACTGTTCTGCATTAAGGACCAAAGCGGTTATCAGTTTGCATTGCATCACCCTGTATGGAAGCCCATTTCAGACACAAAATTAAAAAATAAATACAATAAAAAGCTATAATTATGAGATAACAAGTCATAAGGGTGAGGTAAAAAGTTGAATTGCTGTATTACACATGCTTAAACATGTGTGTATACATTTTTGGATCTCCCGTCATGTAACCTTTACCCGAGGAAGGTGAAGACTGGATTTATACTTGCTTTTTTATGAGGATATAAACCCTGTATTCATACAAAAAAAACTATATTAAATCTCTCTGAGACAACGGCTCGTTTGAATTAACTTTATTTCAGAAATTTCCACAACGATTGCCAGTGAGTTTAAAGTGGCAAAATTATTCTAAATACAGCATACAATCAAACAGATTTTATTTAGGTGTTCCTTTAGCCACCGACGAAACAGAAGAACCTCATTCACCCCACTTCAGAAAAGCTGAACTGATACTGCACTTAGAATTGTTGCAGGTCTGAACATCATCTCATATTTCATATCACTATATTGTTTTTATGCAGGCAATGACGTCATCGTGCCCCTGTTCTCCATAGAATTGTGCTCATGACCGTTAGACTTTTCGCATGATTTATCGGCACTCCCTTTTGACTGGAAGAACATTCTTTTCTTACCTCCTCCCTAACAATAGTGCTTTCTTATCCGTCTCCTGTGGTGTTCAGCTCGTGAATCTGCCGCCCGAGACACAACGACTTGTAACCTCCTCCTGATACGATGAAGGCAAACCACGTAACCTCTGATGCACCCTTTCATACTCTCTCTGTCCGTGTGCTATCTATGGAAGCCCATTCCCGCCACGCAAAAAAAAATAAAAAATTAGGACCAAAAAAAAAAAAAATAAAAATTAGGACCAAAAAATTTTTTTTAAAAATTAGGACCAAAAAAAAAAAAAATTAAGACCAAAAAAAAAAAAAAAATTAGGACCAAAAAAAAAAAAAAAAATTAGGACCAAAAAAAAAAATTTTTTTTCGTTGTCTTTTTTTCCCGTTGACTTGAAAAAAGGCAACAAAAAAAAGTATCATTCCAGGAGAGAAATGAGAACTTGACTACTGACTACAAATGGCAAAATTACAGTTACAGCCTAAATATAATTGTAGCTAATATATGTACAGACAAAGTACATTGTTGACCTTCCATTTACCATTTTTAAGAACTGAGTAAAATGCAAAGTCCACACATATATTGAATGAATTATTTACTTTAAAGTAACCCATCAATACAGGCTTACAGGTGGTTGACATTGCCAAGCAAGCACTGTTTTATATTCAAGTGCTCGTTATTTACTAAAGATATTTTGAATTGAAACAAGATTGGACTTTTTTTTTTTTTTTTTTTACCTGTACTTGTTTTGTTGTATGAACAATACATATTTACATTTAAATTAAGGTATTATAAAACCAAAGTGATGAAATAACGTATTGCTTAGATGTTTTCTTTATTTTTGTCAACGAAAAGAAATCTATAATTTTTTTCTCCCTATTTTTTTTTTTTGGTCCTAATTTTTTTTTTTTTTTCTTGGTCCTAATTTTTTTTTTTCTAGTCCTAATTTTTATTTATTTATTTATTTTTGGTTCTAATTTTTTTTTTTTTTTTTTTTTTTTCTGGTCCTAATTTTTTTTTTGTGGCGGGAATGGGCCCGACCCTTTCGGAAGGAAAAGTATATAACTACGCCAAAAAAAACAACTATGTGCATTTGTGCTCCTCTGCTGGACGTTCGTCCTCCTGCAGAAGCTTAAAGGTTGTTGTTGGATTACATTATTCTAAAGATCTCATTTGAAGCTTGTGAATGAAACAAAAACAAACAAATGAGTCAAATGAAAGGACCAGAAATGATTCGGGTTGTGGTTCTTTGTGCGTTCAAGTGTTCCTGATACAGTTGAACTATGGCGGGAGGAGCGTAATAACACGAGGAAATGAAACGTTTGGACACAAAGTTAACTTGTTAGCAAAGACAACAGGATGTTCTGCAGTGTCAGCGTGAACAAAATGAGACCCGTTATGCCAAGGATTTTCAACCGTTTACTGTCCCGAACATAAATAGATCATTGTACATGTTAAAGACCCAGAGACATTGTATGGATGCTACGGCTACATAGCACACGTTGTAATTGTATACAAACACAATACAAAATGATGGCATATAAAACATCTCAGACAACTAATATCTTATACCTCTATTTACATCTCTCTAATATCTTACATGATTAGTTTTCTTTTTAAACATTTCAAGGCTACATAAGAAAAGGCACAGAGGGCAGTGACGAAACGTTCTAATGCACATACACAAAAATGATGTACGTTTTTATTCCAGAGTTGTGGTTTTATTGGTTTACTGACCAATACTATTTAAGTTGTTTGTCTAAAGTCTCCTCCATTTCACACGCGTTGGTACTATAACGAATGAGTGCGTCAGCTGATCACGCCCACACACGTTATATAGTTTATTCAAACTATACCGTAACCATGTGTCGAACACACTGTTGGTAAACTTTCACCTTTAAATGATTGTGTGCGCCGAACAGAAAGTGCTGCATGATTACAACTCAAAATGATGATTAAAGCTTGAACTAATCAATGAAATAGCTGATTGCTGGGTGTTATATTTAACATTCTTTGCCGGTTGCTTGTTCACATTCATCTGTAATGAACCTTCAGACTAAAACATCGAGTCGTTGATTCTTCAGTTTCCTGTTGGTCCGTCACAAGATTTCTGCTACAGCCACTATTTCACCGCTTGTGTTTTTTGTCCCTTGAACACGAGACAGTAGAGACAAGTGGCCCACTAGTGTCGAGGTAATACAAATTGTTCATGTGAAGCTCATATATAGCAAGCTTAAGCACAAAGTGCCTGTGAGATTTACAGAATACACACGTGTGCAAGGCCCAATTAGAAACATGACAGCACATCATCAAACAGCACTGACGTACAAATAAGGTCACGCAGAGTGGGACTCGCACCGGTCTGGTTCTGGTCTTCAAAACACTCAGCGTTTTGCTCTCGACACAGACACACGGCGACCCGGTTTACAGGTGGTCTCGACTACAACCCCCCCCCCCCCCCGGCTTACACTGAACCATGCGACGAGGTCGCGGTTCACTGCCAGAGAGACACAAGAGGAGGATGTGGCGGTTCAGCATCACGGGGCTAAATCCCCCCTGAAAACCAGTGTGGACCTAAAAATACATTTTAAAAAACCCTACTGTATTTTTTTGACTTACCATGTTTGAGGTAAGCGCGCATAGAGTGTGACATGTCAGATAACTTCATCACACTTTCGCTAGCAGCAAGTTTGATTTTTCCATCGCCTTCCCGGCGTATCTGGAATGGAATGTAAGTCACGTCTCTCTCTCTCTCTCTTACGACCTCCAAATAAGGCACAAAGACCATGACGATTATCAGGAAATTAACTAAAAAGGGCAGAGGGTCGACCATTGTGAACGCCCATACAAGAGGAACTGAACTGCTAAGTCGGCGGATTGATGCGCTCTTCCTGAAGAAAAAGCGTTGGTCAGCATCCGCTTCCCTCACCCCCCTTTTTTTTTTTTTTTAAATGTCATCGGACACAGTCGTAAACATGGCGACTAGTCCTTCAAGTTAATTATACAAAAAAAGGGACTGGTCGCCGTTTTCTTGAGGCACCGGTTTCATACGGAGAGGAGGTGAGGACGATCTGTGTGCAGTCCAGTCGCGCAAAGACGCCTTCATTTGTGGTTGGATTTCCATTTGTCGTCTTCATACAGAGAAGCCTGAGGCAGCACAGAAAGACAAGTAGGACATGAGGGAGGAGGGAGAGTGATGCAATCAATACCTGATGCTCTCTCTCAGGACAGAGTTATGTTATAGACATGTGTCTCTCTCTCAGTACAGAGTTGTGTTATAGACATGTGTGTCTCTTAGTACAGAGTTGTGTTATAGACATGTGTGTCTCTTTCTCAGTACAGAGTTATGTTATAGACATGTGTGTCTCTTAGTACAGAGTTGTGTGATAGACATGTGTGTCTCTCTCAGTACAGAGTTGTGTTATAGACATGTGTGTCTCTCTCAGTACAGAGTTGTGTTATAGACATGTGTGTCTCTCAGTACAGAGTCATGTTATAGACATGTGTGTCTCTTAGTACAGAGTTGTGTTATAGACATGTGTGTCTCTTAGTACAGAGTTGTGTTATAGACATGTGTCTCTCTTAGTACAGAGTTGTGTGATAGACATGTGTCTCTCTCAGTACAGAGTTGTGTTATAGACATGTGTGTCTCTCTCAGTACAGAGTTGTGTTATAGACATGTGTGTCTCTCAGTACAGAGTTGTGTGATAGACATGTGTCTCTCTCTCAGGACAGATTTGTGTTATAGACATGTGTGTCTATCTCTTAGCATAGAGCTGCGTCACCTTGCTCTCTAACACTCGGTTCTGGCCCGAGCTGCTGAGCTCCTCCAGAGTCTCTGCTGCAGGTCCGTTGAGGGTTTCGGGCAGCAGGAGGCCCAGGCAGCCTGCAGACAGACCGCTCAGACAGAACACGGTGAAAGGCATCGAGGTGTGGAGAGCCCGCTGCAACAAACACACACACACACTTTTTTACGATACTATTAATTAAGAGGATCTGAGAGATTCCCGATCAACATCTTAGTTGGCCCACTGAGTGTGCAGCCCACACTAATGACACAATGAAATTAGCTTAAATCTATGTTGTTGTCTGGAACAAGTCACAAATCTGTCTGCTGCGCTAACAGATGTTCTGTGGTTAAATTGCTGAGCCTGTTGATGTCAGCGATGTCAAAAAAACTCTTTTTAGTTGTGATTGAAGCCTAAAGCGAATAAGGAAGTACAACTGCATGAATAAAACTGTCCTTACCATGGAAGGAACAAACGGTGCGAGGATTCCTCCAACTCTGCACGACATGGAACAAACTCCCAAACCGGCATTTCTAAGACACACAAAAAGAAATCATAAAAAACCTTTATATAGAAGCCCATTGCAAGTCATCGTTATGACACAAAAAAGTCAAGTAAAAAAAAAAAGTATGAAAAAAAAGTGACAAAAAAAAAAGTATGAAAAAAGTGACAAAAAAAAAGTACAAAAAAAAGTGACAAAAAAAGTCTTGACAAAAAAAGTGACTAAAAAAATGTATAACAAAAAAAGTCATGTCAAAAAAAAGTATGACTTTGTTCATACTTTTTTTTTGTTTTCTGTCATTATGACTTTTTTCTTGTGCCAAAAATGGGCTTCCCTAGATTCAGGCAGTGTGACGTCGGTGAACACGTCGACATGCGGTGTGTATTGTTCCTTCACCTGATCACTGTCGGGTAGAGCTCAGAGGTGTAGACGTAGGCGATGTTGAACGCTGCACTGACCATCAGTTTTCCCAGAAGCGCAAACGACGTAACGCTCAGCAAAGTCCCTGCCAACACAAAATAATCAGCCATAACATTAGAAAAACTTCCTTGTGAGCTAATGACATCATGGTTGCTTGTCCTAACGGATGAGTGGATTCGAGACGCCATCTTCCAGGTGGTCTGAGCAATAACCAAAAAACCTACAGCTGCTGAAAAAAAAGCAATCAAAATCCTTCCAATCTTGTTCAAAGCCATCTATAAATCTAATATTGAATTAATTCCCGCCACTCAAGAGAAGGGCAGTTCTTTGAAGTCTTTTGCTCACCTGCGTTTTCGGGCATGAACATGGAGCAGAAGCAAGCGGATCCAGCCAGACACAGGAAACTGGCCATGCTTTTCCTCCTCCCGGCCCTGAAAGACGAGACGCATCACAACGACTCACCGGGACGCCTCTCGACATTGTGCACCTCAAGCTTTTAACGCCGAAAAGCTGTACTAATCAGCAGTTTTAGTAGAAGAACTCCAGAGAGTAAATAATGAACGGACATGACGCCTAATACTGGTTCAATGAAGCAGGAAGTACTTTTTCATTTTTCACACACGGCTTCTGATATTGCAAACATTAACCCCTGTCACAAGACCTCGAATGACTTTTCATGAGTCAACGTCTCCAGGCAGCAAGATGGAAGGTTGAGCTGTAAAGAAAAAAGGTGTTACACAGGGTCAGTGAGCTAAAGGGTGTGTCTGGTTGTGTGTGTGTTTGTCTCACCAGTGTTTGTTGATGAAGTACATGCAGAGCGGGTAGGCGGGCAGCTCCACCAGGCCGTACATGGCTACATTGACATAGCGGCTACCAGACGTCTCGGCGGCTCCCAGAGTCAGACCGTAGTACACCAGACTGCATGCGTACCTGCAACACACACAAACACAAACATTAAAAAGGAGAAGCTGCTTTTCTTTTCTAATATCCTGATATTCCATCTTCAGCATACTCAGCCGCGCCTTGACATTTCTCTTGTGTTGTGTTTGCAGACGCGCGCCCTGCAGCGTCTCTTGAGCTTGTTTACTGTCAGCTGCGCAACAGAAAACACTTCTGCTCTTTCAAGCGCGGGAACTATTTAATATAACCAGACTAACTTGATCTTCTCCTCTAGTGGCTGGAGGATGGAAAGTGCAACAAGTGTGGGAGACAATTTATCACAAAACAAATGTTTTCCATGATGACAGAGTAAAAGTATTTTCTAGAAACGCAGCTGTAGTACTGAAAATGCTGTGAAAGGCTGTGTGTAACCAAAACGCCACGGTAATGCATCCAAGTAAGGAAGCGTCAGAGTCAGTGGCAGGATCTGAACCAGCAGCTCCAAGTCTTTACCGCTTCGGGGCGGCGGCATCGTGCACGTTTTCTGTTCTTCTTCCGCGGGCGCGACACTCACCAGACATACATGAGCACCATCGTCCTCAGACGGAGGACCGGATGGATCACCAGCTGCAGGACGCCCGCCCCCCTCCTGCCACGGTTACGGTCTTTGGCAGCGCCGACGCGTTTCAGCGCCAGGTGTTTGACGGGTTCGCCGTTCCTCGCCGCGATGTAGCACAGAACCTAGAGAGACGAGACGGACGGTCACGACTCCATGTTTCGCAGATCTTTTTGCCAATCTTTCACCTGTAGAGCTCATGATGTTTTCCATTGAAATCAAGGAACAAGGGACTCCACGGTCCACACTTTACTAACCCAGACATTGGGACTGTATAAATATATTTCACCTCTTCAGCTCGCTCCGTCTGACCCTGAGAATACAGCCAGCGAGGAGACTCTGGAAGAGTTCTGGAGGAAAGGAGAGATTATTGTATTGGCACAAATTTGTTTTATCTGGATATTGCATTTGAAAAAAGCGCGGCCTTTATCATGTTTACATATTCCATTTTGTTTGGTATCAGTTTTTCCAACTCGTGGTTATTAATGTAACGTGAGATCGTCCTGATCAAGTGAATTAAGTGGTGATTTGCTGGTGAGTTAAAAGCCGTAAAAGACCCGGACAGTCGTTGTTTCTTTGGGCTAGTGAGGAAGGTATCAATTATTTTTGTTTCTGAAGTCTAAAGTCATGAAATTTGGGACGCAAGTCCAAGTCATGCGACTTGAGTCCACACCTCTGGTTATTTGTAATTTTTAAAAAAAAGGCTAAAAGATGCAAAATAATAATAATACATTTAAAGTATTCAGCTTTAGTTTTCTTCGTTTAGATTCTTTAAATTCCTGTATTCCCTTGAAACTGGTGGCGATCAAACATTACACGACATTTATCCAATCCGTTGGTGCGTTTTAGGACCTTCTCCTGAGAGGAAATGCTTCTAATAGTTTGGGTTTTGGGGTGGATGCTGGAGGAGACTCATCTCTCTGAAGGTTTGTACTCACACAGACATCAGGAAGAACAGGACCCCGGACGAGTTAGCCACCACGGCCAGGCTCCTCCACGGCCGGATGAAGTAGCCCAGAGCTCCAAACAGCGCTATGCCGACTGCAAAGCTAATGCTCGTCAACGTCCCTGAAGGAGGAAATACAATTGAACAACTAAATTAAACAGCTGAGGAGCAGCAGGGTAGTTTAGTGTCTAGTGACCTCATTGTAATGGAAGGTTTGGTTCCTGGAAAAGAAACATGATAAGTTCAAGCCTACACAACTGTTTTTCGCCTAAATCAACTACATCTTATATTGTATGTCTAACCTCTGTATTCAATTTAAAATGATAAATTATATCAAAGAAGAAAAGCAGCAAATCACCAAGTTAGAGTGAAGCGAGGACACCGAGCCAACATTCAGTATTTTACCTGAAAAATAACCACAAAAAAAAAAAAAAAGACATCATGTAGAGTGATGCATGATGGGATTGTTTTGGCGTTCGCGTACCGGTCATGGCCCAGTAGGACTTGCCCACGTACTCCTGTGTGAGGACGAAGCAGACGAGGCCGATGCCGCCGTTCATCAGCCCCACGAGGAGACGAGACGCGGCGAAGACCTCATAGCTGGGCGCGAAGGCGGTCACGTAGCCGAAGACGACCTCAAAAAACAGACCTGGGACGAAGAGGAGGGGGAAGAGGAGGAAGAGGAGATTTGGATCTTTGTGGATGCATTATTTATTGTCTGCATGCAGCGTGAACGCGCCTGAAACATTCAAGAGGGCCTTCAAATTGCCCACATGGGCACAAGAAGGCATCCGTCAGTTTGTGTTATTATGAGTGCAGTAGAGTTATAAAAAAAAAAGCATATGCAGTCATAAGACAGAAACAGGGGGTAACGCCACAAAACACACCAGAGAAACAACTTAGTGGGATGTGTCCCAACATGTTCTCCATCCACAAATGTATAATGCCATGATTAGCATGCATCAATGCAACTTTCTTTCCCCCGATAACTCACATAAGTGCATCTAAAACCAGTATTAAAAAAATATGATGACTTGTTTATGTTTATATGCTTAATAAAGTTGTATATTATCTAAGTGGTTGTGACAAAAAAATAATATTGATTTGTTTTTAACAGCTGTGAAATTGAAAAGTGTATTTCCCAATTTTTCGCTGCACAATTCTTTTTTCTGAAACTTCTGATTTAAAATCAGTCTTAACTTAAAATAGGACTCGACATCTTCTCCCTACTTTTCAATTCTGGATCGGACTTCAAAATGTTAAATCGACAACTGGACAAACACTCTGAGATCGTCCTCACCTGTCAGGTAAACGGGCCTCCTGCCGATCCGGTCGGAGAGCGGCCCGAACACGACGTTCCCGATCAGAAGCCCGGCGAAAAACAGCGATCCGGCTAGACTGACCTTATAGGCCTCCTGCTTGATGAGAAACCACTGGGGAACGCAAAAAAGCACACATGCCGAGAGTCAGCGGCTCTGGCTGGGTAAAGGTGATGATGGACGCATATGGACTCTAGCTCCCCTCACCTCCGTCACGATGGAGTCAATGTCCTCTTTAAACGTGACGTGTCGGTGGAGCTCTTGCTGGCTGGAAGGGACCCCGTCCCGCTGCTCGATGTGGTACTCGGGCGTCGATCCAACCAGAACGATCAGCATAGACTGACAGGCCATGTACACCTGAAACACACAGACCACTAAGGTACCAACCTGGGGGACGACGAGTCTACAAGAAGCAACATTGCCGTCGCCACTGCAGCAGCTGTGAGCGCGGTCGCACACATGGCTCATCGGCTTGATAATATAATTCCTTATATTTTGTAGATATTCTTCATATTCTTCATCAGCTTACTGAGGTCAGTATAAACACAGCAACGAAGCTGTAGTTGTGTCTATGAAATGTCCGGTTCCCAAGGGAATCAGTGATGATAACCTGTGTATGAAAGGCCCCACTTTCATTTATGTTGAAGTTGAGTGTTATTGATGAAGTGCTCCTTAATAAATGTGCTCAGAAAATAAACTTGAGCTAGATAAAATAAGCTTTCAAAAGCTATAAAACGCATCATCTCAAAGCCAAAATAGTGTCATATGAATCAAACTATTTGCACAGCCTGAATATGTAAAGCAGTAAAATGCAGCACAAGCACTAAAGCAGCTGTAAGTTATTACAACATTGTACTGTACAATGAGGGTTTTAAGAAGATTTTTCTGATAATAATTTACTTATATACTTGTACTTAGGTAATGTTTTGAATGCAGGACTTTCTACTTGTAGAGAAATATTTCATTGTGAAGTATTGTTACTATTACTAAAGTAAAGAATCCATCACTTATCCAGGACATTTAAACCATTCATAGGAGTTGGCAGAAAAAGGCTTCACTGCATCATTACCTGGCCCATTGTAAATCAACAGCGGACTCGCATTGTGTCTTCAGTGTCACATGTATGATTTAGTTTGGTGAGCAAGCTAACGAGCTAGCGTTAGCTAGAAGACGGGTCAACTTTAACAGTGACGCGAGCTTTGACAAACTCCATTGGAAAATGTCAACATTTGCGATCACATTTGGTATGGGATACCATACATGCCATAAGGGGGATTTACTTTATATAGTTTACAATAAGTGGGTTATTTGTTATAAATCCGGCACCTGTGTGACGTACCTACTAGCCATTTCTTTTCAATAGGACATATGTAAACAGTTTTGACATTTATAGTGCGCGTCAACGAAGGCGTACAGGGTCACAGCGCGGCAGCTATTTTTAACAAGTACGCCACGTGGAAACAATACAAATAAACGTCCGTTACAACAATATCGTGTTCAAACAACTTTTGTACGATTTGCCGAATTATAAGAGGACACCAGATCATGTAGCTGGTCGTTTCTCCGAGCTGCTGCATGTGAAATATTTCCCGACAAACAAGGAAATGCTAATCTTTCCTTGTTTTCCAAGGAAGTCTGGTGTGGAGTTTTCTAGCGCGCAGACTGCACTTCCTGCCCTCGCACAAAGCTAAATTATAAATAAGTGGCGACAACTTTATAATGTCGACCCGCCACTAAATGTGATTTAGTTGGTCCAGAGCAACGTTAGTGGGTGAAAGCCACGTCGCGCTATTGCTGCGACACACGCAGACTCCGCGGTTATTGTTTTGTCATATAAATACATATGAAATCCATTCACCTGGGTGAGAACGAGGACAGCCACCGCCCGCTTCTGGTAGGGTCCAAACTCGCCAACAACTTTGAGAGCTTCTTCCAAATCCATCCCCGGTACGGCGGCCAAGGCGGCAGCTCTGTGGTTTAACGTCCCCGCCAGAGACGAATAAGCAGAGTGTGATCCGAGCTCACTTCCGGCTTGGCTTCGTTCCTGCATGCGCTTTGTTACTCGTGTTTAATAACGGCAAATAAAGCGTGGCGGAGTCAATAATTTATTTATAACAAGGCCCCTTTTCCTTTTACAATTCCAATATATAAACTAAAATACATTAAAAAAATCTCTCCTCATCTTAACACACAAGGAGCCAATTAACTAAATGAAAACAAAGATTTGTAAAAGCCTAACTTTTTTTAACAGAAAACAGTGCATACAAATATGTTAAAGCATGGATCCAGATTAATGGCGAACATAAAATGCTTCGACATTAATCCAATTATTTAAAAAAAAAGTTCACTTTGAATTATCATAAAATCATTTGCAATATGATATGTCTCCACAATGTACATTCAATCTTCTTCCTCCATTGGTTATTAAAAACAGTGGCAGCATTCCAAAGGTGCATTGTTACAAACAACTAGTTTACGTCTTATATACACATATATTCATTTTTTTTGGGATCATGAAGTCTTGTAATAGTAATTCGTAATAGTACGAATTATATGCTTAAATGTCGCTAAAGCTGAATGGATACTGATGGTCAGTTACCGAGTTATTTAACAACTCATCATTTTTGCTGCATGCAGCCAAGCCAACATTAGGAACAACCTGTATAGCTATTTGAAATGAAAAAAAATATGTTGTCCATTGTTTTGGCAAGAAACTTAAAAAAAAATCTTCCGAGACGAGTAACAGTCAGACGAAGGCATGCAGCTGGACGCAAAAGCACACATACTAAAACAACTGCTTTAAATGTCAATCAGCTGACGCTTTTATACAATAAGTGCAGTCCAATTGACACGTTGCTGCAAGTTCGTGGCTCTCGATGACGTAGTGTATCCCGTTTCTATGAGAAAGGAGCTTCACGACGTCACAGTTTCTTTGTTGTCTTGTGAATCTTCGCTAAGTAGCCCATCTTCCTCGGATCTCGTATTTGAAGGGTCTCCATGAGGAACACTGGGGGTTGGAGCATGGTTGACGTCGGTTAATTCAACTTTGACGGCGGTTGGTTCAACTTTGACGGCGGTTGGATCAGGTGTGTTGATGGATGGACTGAGTTTGTTGGGGTTTTGAGCTTTGCAGAAGCCTTTCTTAAATTTAACCATGAAAAAGACACACGCAGCCACACATACGAACAGCAGCCCAATCACTACCGCCACAATTTTTAGAACTGAATTGTAATAATAGAGCGGATTCTTAATGGCTTTACTAACTTGTTTACTGACTGGGTTAGATATCTGACAGGTGATAGTCTCATCGAGGACATTGTTCAGCGTGGTGATGTTTATGCTGTCCTTCTCTGACCCCTTCCACTCTTTCTCTCCAAACTTCCAGCCGAAGGCGATGGGCTCCGCCTCGGCGGTGTCCGTCACACAGCTCACGAGGCAACTTTCCATACCAACTACGCACGTCAATGTTCGTAACGTCACCGTGGGCTTGCTGAGGTTACGGATCCACACCGCATCGTAGCTCTCCCCGTGCACCTTGTCGTCTATCCCCAACGTATACGTGCCCGTGTCCGCTTTGGTCATGTTCCTGACCACCAGGCGTGCGCTCACCGTGTCCATGTCGGCGCGCCCACTAAAGGGGGAGTACACCTCCACGGGAATCTTGTTCTTGACCCACTCGGCCATCATGTCACCTTTGAACTTCCACAGTATGTTTGAGATCGGATCAGAAGAAGGGCGACTCACGTTGAACGTTAGCTCGCCGCCATCCGTGAAGTAGGCCCTAGTCACCTTATCTGCGGCCACGGCTCGGCACAGCGCCGCTAACAGCAGACACAACTCGCTCAGCTTCGACATGTCCTCGGATCAATTCGCGACTGGAGGAATAGCGATCTACACAACACCAAAAAACAACAACAGCGGAGGCGGCGGCTTCTTTTCCGGGGTAGACACACTTCGACGGCGTGTCGACGCCCTTTCTTTCTCTCCGCGTTTCGGCGTTTCTGGAAACCCAACGGGCGGAAATAACGCCCATCGATAGAACGTTCACACACGAGGACTCGCTTCCTTTTCAAATAGGTGTCCATGTCAGTGCACGATTAAAATTCGATTTTCTAAAAGCGGAAGTAATGTTAAACGACTCATACATTATGATTTATATGTGTTTCATATATTAAGTTACTCGAGAGAATATTTTTCCTCTGTAGAATTGTTACTTTTAGTCCAATAAAATATGTAAATAATTATTCCATAGATGACTGCCGTGACTTGCTATTGCCCGACACGTCTGTTATTTATTACGGGATTACCGTGTACATTATTTTAAATCTAGTAAGTATACCACTAATTATGTTATTTAAAACGTAGATAAAACGTAGATGCGTGTTAGCACGCAGTTCTGGATGCTAACACGCATCCAGAACTTTCCCCAGCAAGCCACTCGTTTTGAAAAAAATAAATGTAAATTAAAAAATATAAAGTAGATTGATGTTAATAGGAACAACAGAAAGACCAATAAATGTTCAAGTCAACATTATACAATTTGTATTATCTGTGACGAATAACGGTACGTCTAACAGGCAGTTTTCCGGACACCACAGTAAGACTATTTGATTGGGGAGCATTACTCACCACTACAGCTCGAGAAACCGAAAGTAAAAATAAAAAAACTTTCCTCATTTTACTTGTGCTTAGAATTACAACTAATACATATAATATCTTCTTTTTTTATCATTTAGTAATTTATTTCTTTATTTTCCGAGATTATTAGTCATTCGAGATTTATTTTATAAATGCATTCAGGTAAATAACGACATAGTAAAGAGACAAAATATACAAAGTAAGCCCAAACCCATAATAAACAATATATATCTTAGAGTAAATATAACTATTCTGATGTTTAGATGTTTTACTGTGTACCCCCCTTTAATAGCAGATTACTGCACATGCAATTCAACGCAAGTAAAATGTGTGTTTGGACACAATAGTTGATTTGAATATCATGTTTAAATGTATGTACATCAACTGACTGCTGCAAGTCCATTCATCTCTTGAGCTGCGAGTTGACTTTCACTGAAAGTCAACTGTCTCCTAAAGATTACATGAGTAGTTTGGACTACTTTGGTCCTCAGTTATGAAGGGATCGCTGAAACAAACATGCTGAACCAGAAGCTGTCTGTCTGAAGTCTGTTTATCTTAATGCGCTCTTGTAAACGTCTTGCTGGGTGAGACAACGCAGCCAAGAGGACAGCATGACTGATGCTATCTGATGTCTGTCTCTAAATACTGATCATTATCATGTTTAAACTTTAAGCAGGAATGTTATATATTTATTGGCATTTTAGATGTTTCCAGTGAAATATTAAGACAAAAAAATATCGATACTATCGATACTTTGCTGTTGTAAAGATTACCATCACTGCTCTGGAAAGAATATTTAGTGATATCTAAATTATAAACCACTAATTCTGTTCTGAATGTGTTTTTAAATGCAATAATTTAGCCACAAAAAGGAAGCAATTAATGATAGGAGTAGCTCCTCGTATTAAAGTGCTAAAGATACCTTTCCCACCCTGAAGGCCTACGTAGTTCTTGGACACGCTTGGAAAGAGGACGGGTATTGTTGTTGCTCGCAATATTCAAACTCATTTAAAAATGTCACACTGTTCCTTTAGGGACTGGAACTTTCGCCCAAAACACTTCCAATACAGCAGTTCCACGTACTAATCCTGAAATATTTGCTTATTATAAAATATGTATACATTATATAAGACAAAATGTATAAATCTAAATCCATTAAGTCATATAACATTCCACCTTTCCTTCGCTGTCCAAATCAAGAGCCACGTCATTGGTTCACAAAGTTTCCGGATGGGATCCAAAATAACCAACAACCTCTGCACAGTCTAAACTTAGAATAGTGAAAATATGTTAATAAATATGTTAATATGTCAATATATTAATAAATTCAACATCTGTAGGGTTTTGGGATATTTCCAGTTACTTACATTTCTTTTTTTAAGTTTCACCATATTTTAGATCCTTAATTTGGACAAACAAGATTAATCCTGTTTGTCTCTCAGAATAAGTAAAGCGCATAATATTCAAAATGCATCTACTGGAATGAATAATTCACAACAAGATGGAAGTATAAATCTCTTTATTTTTACAAGCAACTGACGGTGAGACATACAAGACTAAGCACAAGAGACATTCATCGCAGAATCCTAACATTTATTAGACAAACTAGATTAAAAGTAGTTGGACAGTAACAACACGTTTAAGAAGAGTACGTTAAAACTGTTTTAGTTCTGAGAGCGGAGTGGGAGTCTGGATGTTTGTGGCGTCGAGGCTTCGTTTTCTGGCACTTTGTGCCTGGTGGGGACCTTTGTCTCCTTCTTACCACCTTCTTTAGCTGGAGAAGAGAAATTGCAGGAATACAGAAGTATTTTCGCTGCATCACCTTGAAGAAGGTACGGCCGTTTGCTCCCGTTCAAGACGAGGTGGTTTTAGCACAGATGCACGAGACAGAAAAGGCACAAGTTAACACGTTCATAAATGACTCAAGCCACAGTTTGACTACAAACAGAACATACTTATAGTACCAAGGGATTCCTTTAATTGATTTTATTTGTATGAGCAAAAAAAAAAAAAAAGGCAGATTATAAACTCACGGCCCCATCAGCGTCCGACCCACCAGCCCAGACGGATTTAATCTGATCTGTCCAACGTGAAAATCCAACATGATTGAACACAGCAAGTTGGGAAGTAGTTGTGTACATCCTCATGGTGGTTTGGGTTGCGTACAAAAGTAGAGGGCTTTTGTCAAGACAGTAATTGTATTTCTTGATACAAGATGAACCTTTTTCTTCCGGCTTGTCGGGGAGACTCGACACGTCTCCGTTGTGCTGAGCAGCTGAAGGGCGACAAAACACACAGAGAATAATACTCAGACCAAGCTGCAGGAAAAACCCTCACTGTTAACAATAAGAATGTAGTTTGATGAATGTATTCATATCGATGGGTACTGATCACACTGAATAAAACATGTCTTTTTTTTTAAAATCTGTAAGGAAAGAAAAAAAAAAGGAAGTTTGGTCAAAAAGCAGCTAAGACAGGAAGTTGCACACAGAAGGGTGTTTTACAAGATGGGGAAACATTATAAATACTGTGGAAAGTAAATTTGGATTAAAAAAAAGGAACAGAAAAAGAGAAGGAAGCTAAATCTCACTAACCAACTTCTGACCGGTAAAACACACTGAGTGAGTGAGTGAGTGAGTGAGTGAGTGAGTGTACATACATACGGAACTAAACAATAAAAACAAGTCCTTCTCAGCTTGGTGTAACATTCTGGGGGCGTCAACACAAGTTTCTGTTACAAGAAAATGTTGCCACAATTCTCAAGTGATCGCGGCACGACAAACATAATCTGTCTTAATGTTCAATTTACCGCCACATAAGAGAAAACAGAGAGAGAGAGAGAGAGATAGAGCGCCAGTGAAACCGGTCCGTACCTGTCCTGCCGTGTCGTAGATGATCTCCGAGCAGACTCCTCCTGACTCAGGTCTCTGCTCGTCTCCTCCAACCTGAACCCGGCACAGAAACATCGGGTCTTTGGCGTAGATCCCGTCGCTGGGCTTTAAAACTCCTGCTGCCTTATTTCAAATGTTGCCGGCGTTCAGGTGAAATAATGATGATGATGATGATGATGATGAGTCACCTCTGCTGGTTCTCATCTGTATTGTCCTTCATGTTGGCTGTGTCGAGCATGTGGAGGAAGTACTCGGATGCTTTACTTCAGTATAAGTACTAAATCACACTGTAAAAAATACTCTGTTACAAGTAAAAGTGATACATTGAAATGTTACTTCAGTAAAAGTATGTTAAGTATAAGAAAAATTGAATTTAAGTATCAGAAGTATACAAATGCCCCCCCGTGACTGTTAGATGAGATTCATTACAAAGTAATCTGATTACTTTCTACATTAATCAATAACTCGTTTGGTTTGTACAAATAGTGAGAAATGACTTCACAGTTATTCAGAGCGAGAAAGTGAGACCAGTAGATGTTGTTTTATTTGGGTAAGAATGTGAAAAGTCACTGCAGATTCAAATAGTCATCCAAATAGTCAGCAGGCCGCGTGTTAAACAACTCTTCACTCTGTGGCTTTTATCAATAACAAGAGATTGTGGACAGATTCAACTGGTTTACAAAACCAACAAGATCTTATGTTTTATTTATGTTTAAGGCTTAAATATTGTTTTGAATTAGTCCCACTCTCTTCTAGAGATCATTCTCTCCCAATATTCTCCCTAACGTCTACAGCAATAACTTGTGTGTGAAATCCTCTCTTACCGCCTTATAAATTAAGGAAAACTGTATTACAGAATAACATAGCAGCCGATGCAAAAACTCCTCCGTGGACTAATTGAACCTGAACATGAATAAACTATTTCAGGCGGGAATGCTGAACGTTGTTTAAGGGAACAAAGATGAGAGAGAGATAGCCGAGAAGTTGTTTCTCAATTCAAGACAAACAGGAGAAAGTTGAAAAGTGGAAATTTGACTTACAGATCAACTGTTTTCCGGGTTTTCACGGACACTTGGAAACCCTGTTTTAAGGGGATAATGTGACAATAACAAGCAATCTGTTGACATCCAAGATCCAAACTGACGACTGTACAATCATCTTAAGTACTTAGACACACACACACACACACAGCTGAGGTCCGACACAGCCCGAAAGTTTAAGTTTTTATTCATTAATTTAAGTTACACGGAGGAAATCAGGGACACAAAAAAAAAAAATAGAAGAAAAAAAAAAAAAAGATTGAAGAGGTTAGAAAGAAAAACAGCAATCATTCCACATCAAATGGCAGAATGCGTCCATGGATCTGTCCGTACACGCTGATAATGCACACTACCGACTAAAATACACCGCAGAAACAAGACCTGCGCTCTGCTGTAAAGTGCAGACGCGGCGCTGTAGCGTCTCCCGCTAACGCTAACGCCCCCTCGACTGGGATGCGGCGCGAGCCCTCAGGCCAGCGGCGTTTGTGCCACGTCAGCAGAGGGCTGAGGATCGGGTTCGCGTCTCATTACGGGGCCTCTTGCGATGACTTGTTTTGACAAGAAAAGAAGAAGAAAAAAAGATATATTGATATAAATCAGACCGCACTTTGTAAAAGTCATCCGCAGAAGAAGAAGAAGAAGAAGAAGAAGGTCCCGTACAACCATTGCGAAAACGTAACTGCGAATACGGAAAGTGTATTTAAGGACGCCCACCGACCACAGATAACAAATCCAGTGACATCACAGAGAGAGAGTGTATGTATGTGTGTGAGTGTGTGTTGTGTGTGTATATACATTTATTTTTTTGTTTTATTGCAGCTGCAGGTTTTGAGATCAATTAGGATTTACTCGTTTTCTCCGTGGAGGAATTCGGTTCATGGATTTTGATCTTTTAACGTGAAACACCGGGACATTTATGGAGGTGGTGGACCGCCAACCACTGCTGTTAAGGCGCCTTTGAGCTAGGCACTACACCCCCAACCCCACACGGCTGGTTGAGTAGGGACTGCAAATGTTAAAAAAATAATAATAATAATAATAAATGGTCCCCAACTTTGAAGACATAAATGCCATCGTCTTTCTGCGAGAGAACTTATAAATTACCGTTGAAGAAGAAGGAGGAAAAGAGAGAGTAGCACCTACTGGACCTTTACATAATCAGAGTGGACTAACTACAGCTGGGAGGAATATTTGCAGCTTCATGTATATACCGTAGTATTAATGCAGTACTTGGTGTTTTTTTATTTGTTTTAAAGTTTGTTGCCGCTGAAGGAGTTCTCGTGACTCCGCCTTCTGTCAAGCGGCCAGACACTTAAAAAAAGAAAGAAAAAAAAGAAATGGCATTTCACCCCATTAATACCCAAACACTCCAGCACTTCCAAGCCCTGAATACACAACTTTTAGTGTCAACACATTTGGCAAATAGTCGTCATCGAGAAGAGAAAACAAAAAATAACAAAAACATTGAAAACAGACGAGTTCACATCAAAAGTAGAATACAGATATTTTATCTTTACCCACAAAAAGTTCAAGTTACGACTAGCTTGAAAAAAAATAAAATAAAAGAGGAAGAAAAGTAAAACATCACCATGTTCTACAAAGTGTATGTGTGTATGTGTGTGTGCGAGGAAATGTTAGTTTATCCGTCAGTGTGTGTAGAGAAGTCTGTAAACTCACAGGAACAAGCAACACGTCTTTCATCATCAACACAGGAATCCTCCTCCGGAAAAGAAATACAAAATAAAACATTGTTGTTGTTTTTTTAAAGTCCACGTCACATCATTTGCATTCCCAAAGTAAGCAAATCCATCACCACGTATAGAAGTTTGTCAGCTGGCCACTAAAAAAAAAAAAAAATCTCAAATCTTTCATTGGAAAAAAGAAGAAGAAAAAACAGAGAAAATAATATTTTAGTGTCAACTATATATATACTATATATTTATATTTTTGTTCTTTTATACCATTTAAACATATGGTATCTCACGTGTTGCTCTGGTAATGGTCCCCGGCAACGTCAATGAAAAAGTACAATGATTAAAATAAAGACACTGATCCCCCAAATTCATCCAGCTCGTGTGTGTGTGTGTGTGTGTGTGTGTGTGTGTGTGTGTGTGTGTGTGTGTTTTACTTCAGCGTCTTTGTGCACTGAATTGTGGGAGGGTTTTTTTCTATGTCATTTTGGCGATTAGTGTGTTGTTTGTGCGTTCAGAGTGGACTTGTTTACATGTGTCAACATTTTTAGTGTACAAGTCACACGCACTGACGCTTTTTTTTTTTTTATTGTCGGAATATTAACATTGAGGCTTTGTAGGCATAGTTTAGTGTGTTTAGTGTGTGTTTAGTGTATTGCCCGTTTAGTGTGTATTTGTGTGCGTCTCTACGCGTTGGCGCTGATGCTCTGTTTGTAGACGGCGTGGTAGGCGTTTCGGAGCAGCACGTAGGGGAAGCAGGACTCCAGCAGGTCCATGGTCAGGAAGGGCGACTCCTGCACGATCTGAAACACAACAGACGTTCAGATCATAGAAATGTTTAAATAGTTGTGCTGCTCACTCCTGATGCATCAGAGGCAGACGAACCGTGTGGGGCTCATTCTTCTTCTGTGTTATTGAAGGTAGGCGTGTCTTATTGAAGGTAGGCGTGTCTTATTGCAGGTATAGCTGGTATTATTGAAGGTAGATGTGTAATATTGAAGGTAGATGTGTATTATGGAAGGTGCATGTGTATTATGGAAGGTGCATGTGTATTATGGAAGGTAGATGTGTAATATTGAAGGTACATGTGTAATATTGAAGGTACATGTGTAATATTGAAGGTACATGTGTAATATTGAAGGTACATGTGTAATATTGAAGGTAGATGTGTAATATTGAAGGTAGATGTGTCTTATTGCAGGTAGGCGTGTCTTTTTTAAGGTAAACATGTCTTATTATCACTGGTTTTTCATCAAGCATGTGTTTGGGTGATTTTCACCCGACGTGAGTGAACGAGGGTGAAAACATTCTGCATGAGTTTTAACATTGAAGGGAGACTCTTCCTTCACAGGACAAGACTCACATGTCCCAGGAACAGGTGAACCAAAGAACAAGTTCATAGCTCCATTATTTATATTTTTAATCATGTTTTAATGACGATTCCCTAATTTTTAACCCAATTTTGAGACTTTTTACAGGGTCCCCCGTGGTACCTGTTTTAAAAAGAGTACTTCAACTTGCCTTGTATTGTTGTATTTTAAGATATTTTGATGAAGTATACTTATCAGGTACATTATAATTATATCGGGTGAAATATACCCAACGTTAGTGATAGTGTTACTATTTGTAACGTTAGTGTTCGAGGGTTAAATGGGCTCAACGGTCTCTTAACTCGCCGTAAAACACACAGACGGGAACATTAAAACAAGAAATTAAACACTTATTTATTAGTCTTTCCACCGTCGAACAATCAGCAAAATAAATCCAAGACGGTGTTTCTCTCTGCTGTTTATCTCCCGCCTCCACAAAAAAAGCTTGTCTTTTAGTTTACCTTCAGGATGAGACACCAGAGAGAATAAATACACACAGAAGAAGCTTTAACGTGCCGCATAAACTACCGTCAGTAACCGTTAGATTTACCCAAATGGGTCCAATGAGTTTCCCTACAGTCTGCAGAACATCGTCTGTTTGCCTCTTGGTTCGTTTGCGAAAAGGAAAAGCAAACTGGACCAGAACAAAAAGGAAATAATCTAGATATTTCCCGCTAGTTTGGACCAATCGACCTGAACACTCTCTCTCTCTCTCTCTCACCATGTCCAGCAGCAGGTAGACAGACTCTCTGTTACGCGTCGTCATCTTGTCCGTCTCCTGGCCGATCTTCAGCAGGCTGGATGAAGCCAGCTGCGCACACACACACACACACACACACACACACACACACACACACACACACACACACACACGTTTTTATACATTTATAAAACGTCAGCAACAAAAAATGTAAAACTCGCCGCACTACCTTTATGCAAACGTACGTACTAAAATTGATTATAACATTAACCTTGCAGCGATGTATCATGGCGTTTCATTACCAGCTGCCATGTTTTAATAAGAACATATGCAATAAAAAAAAAAAAATCTTTTTTTATCTTACAGCCAGGAACTCCTTCAGGCGGTCCTCGATGCTCCCCTTGTGGATGGTGAAGAGAGCCGCAGCGATCTGGTTGATGGCTTTGGCCAGGCAGTGGATGTTGTTACAGTGGCCTGTAGGGGGCAGCAAACACACGCCGACGGTGAGAGAGAGCAACAAGACCTTGTCTCTGTGTGTGATAATCAAATTAACTCTGACGTTTGTGGAAGACCCCGCAGCAGAGATTCTCCACAAAAAAAGAAAAAAAGAAAAGTGGAACCATTTTTAGCGGGGAAATTATGAATTTCCTCTTTTTGGATTTCATGCAAATGAACGCCATTAAGTAAGTGTGTGCGTGTGTGTGAGATGCATAAAAAAGAGAACGTGAATATTAAGTGTGTAATTGTAAGTTCACACGGTGGCTGTTTTCCAGACGTGCTGCTGGAAAACCAATTGCTGGCCAGTATGCCGCCTGCATACTAACAATGGCAAAGCCCATTACAACTCATTATCCTCTTCAAATGTGCCTTATTAACAATGGCGCCTCTCATTTCAAGGTTGTTAAGAGGCAACGTCTTGATAATTCATCCTCTATTGACGAAATCTCTTCGACTGCTTATCAAAAAGCCTCATTTAACGTCACCGAATGTGTCTTTTTTTTCCATGGAAATACATGCAGCAGATGGAGGTTAAAACAGTTCCCGATAGATAAACTGATTTTTTAAAAATTATGTATAAGCTAATAGTTAAACAAAAAAGGTACAGAAGGAGGATGATGATATAGCTCTTGTGCAAACGAATAAATCCATCCGAGGCCACGAGGTCGATCTCGTTTGCATGCACGACCGCCTCGTGCCGTCGATGCAGTAAATTATGTTTCCTGCGACGGGTCGTATTTTTCTCCCGCGCTGCGATTAATAAGCTCTGGAATACAGAGCTCGATATTTTCATCATTCATCATCAAAAGTTACGACGTTATGGAAGAAAACACGAGGTAGTGTGACGGCGTTTTGTTAATAGGATTTGAGTTTGGAGAAAAAGAAACTAAAATGTGTGAATACCAGACAATACCTTCGATGGCCGGGCTGTACTGTGACATCACGTTGCTGGCCAGCGTCGGCAAGGAGACGGCCACGAACACCATCAGCAGACAGGCGATCTTGTACTCCTCCTCCGGACTGATGTTCTCTGCACAGACAAGCTCTTTTCAGACATGGATTACATAACATTGCTTCCATCTGTCAAAGCCAGTCAGGCACAGAAATGCTGCCACGAGACTCAGACACCAACACCGAAACACTAAAAACAAGGAAAAGGAAAAGTAACGGATGACAGAACATGGAAAACATTAAAAACGGTTCAAATCTATTAATTAGTAGTGATCTGATATTTCTATAGCAGTATTTATGTGATTTCATTGCCTTTTTGTTTTTATTTGCAACCAAATATCACTGGTTTAACAGCATTTAAAACTATTTGATTTTGTAAAACAGCGCCCCCTTAGCAAGTTCAGGCGGAGGGTGGTACTGCAGGACATCAGACAGGAGGCGTCCAGAACGGAGACACAACTAAACGATGGTAAAGTTGGATGAAGTTCTGTGAGAAGTCGGTGGAGGGAAATGGCCGCTTCACGTTCACGTTCAACATTCAGATAGCATCGTTGCGTGCGTGCGTTTCTTGTGCCTCACCGCTTTTCTGCGAGGACAAAGCCACCACCAGAGCCGGGTCGATCTCGCAGGGTAAACCTGCCGCTGACGACAGCTCGTAGACGTTCATGGCCACCTTGAACCAGACAAGAGAGTCATACATACGCATGAGAGGGACGCGGAGGATACACTGACTGACGGGGTCAAGAGGTCACTTTATTTCTATCTCACCTTCATGTCCGTCTCTCTGGGGATGTGGTCCTTAAAGTCCTCCACTGAACTGACCAGGAAGGGAATATGACAGGACAGCACCTGTGGAGAGAAAGAGAGAGAGAGAGAGAGAGAGAGAGAGAGAGAGAGAGAAAGAGAGAGAGGTGAAAGTGTGTGTGTGAGAGAGATAGAGTGAGGCAAGAGAGAGAGAGAGAGAGAGAGAGAGAGAGAGAGAGAGAGAGAGAGAGAGAGAGAGAGGCGAGAGAGAGAGAGAGAGAGAGAGAGAGAGAGAGAGAGAGAAAGAGAGAGAGAGAAAGTAAGAAAGAGAGAGAGGTGAAAGTGTGTGTGTGAGAGATAGAGTGAGGCGAGAGAGAGAGAGAGAGAGAGAGAAAGTAAGAAAGAGAGAGAGGTGAAAGTGTGTGTGAGAGAGATAGAGTGAGGCAAGAGAGAGAGAGAGAGAGAGAGAGAGAGAGAGAGAGAGAAAGTAAGAAAGAGAGAGAGGTGAAAGTGTGTGTGTGAGAGATAGTGAGGAGAGAGAGAGAGAGAGAGAGAGAGAGAGAGAGAGAGAGAGAGAGAGAGAAAGTAAGAAAGAGAGAGAGGTGAAAGTGTGTGTGTGAGAGATAGTGAGGAGAGAGAGAGAGAGAGAGAGAGAGAGAGAGAGAGAGGTGAGCAGGTGGTGCAGCATCAGAACTCAGATAAAAATATTCTAAAATATTCAACAATGTGACATTTATGGTGCTTTTATGTCCAAAACCAGACATGAACAAGTTCATTTTCTGGATGTTTTTTCGACTTTCTAACTGAATCCTTTAGCATCACATTACTTCAGCTGACGTATTATACAGTAAGTCATTCGACCATGTGGGTACAACCTAAAACTTTAAGAACCAGGAGTAGAAATCTAATAAATCAAAAAGGCAATTTGGGGCATTTTTCCCGTCCGATGTGTCAAATGGAGGCACATTTGACACATCGGGCGGGTGTGTGTGTGTGTGTGTGTCTTACATCTCTGAGGGCTTCCTGAGCCAGGGAGCGGAAAGACAAGATGACTCCGATGATGGTCATTCTCTTCAGCACGCTGTCCACGGCTACACACACACACACACACACACACACACATTAAAAAAACACACAAAAACAACAGTAAATATCAAACCAACAAACACTCATCTTCCATTTGCCGCTTTCACGCACAAGCAAATAAAAGTTGCGTTATGTTTTTTGACCGTCTGCCGAGTGACTGCATTGACTTCTACTCGCCTTTCGGTAAAGTCTGCTCAGCTATCAACTTGAAATATGACTACGAGTTCACGGCGAGTGTGAAACACAAAAAAAACAGAACAAATCAACGCCGGGGGAAACTTCACACGGACGTGAAACAAGTCGGGACGACGGCAGCCGGTCAGCTGAGTCAACAGAGGAATGCGACTCGTGTGTGAATGCAGTTAAACACAAGCTGTGCAGGTGTGTGTGTGTCTGTCTGTGTGGGCGTATGTGTGCTCTCACAGGTGAGTTTCTTGAAGAGGGCGGCCATGTGCTCTGGTTTGTCGAAGCTCGTCCTCATCTGGGTCAACACCTCCATGTTTTCCACCACCAGTTTCTACACGGAGACAAAAAAAAAATCATGTTTAACTTCATGTTTATACGTCAAGATTATCCTTTCCATTCATATACGTGGTTATATTGAGTGTTACATATGTTAATCTTAGTGTCGAGGCCTCTGTTCTTCATATTAAGAGTCATCATGTGTTCATGGATACATTGATTTACACAGATAAAAGTCTATGAAATCAGACGGAAGCTCAGAAGTTAAAGTAAAATACGATCAAATAAAGACAGGAAACTCTTTTATTTTGTATCCACGAGTGTTAAACGCACCTTCAGCTCAGCCACCTGTGACGAGATGTGCCACATCAGACTCTCGCTGAGGAACTTCATGCCGTACGGCCCCAACAGCTCAGACAGCGAACGCATCTCTGTAGGAGAAAACACACACACAAACAAACACAACTTAACGGGCTTCTTAAACAAGACGTTATGAGTAAGAACAGACGGCGACAATATCGAGCGTGCGGAGGAGGCCATGTTTGCGGGTCGGTCGGTACCGGAGATGTCGGAGTATTCCTCGGCGTTGAAGGTCAGCTCGTTCTCCGTGGGCAGGTTGACGAAGGCCTTCATGGCGGGGAAGTAGGCGATGTGTCCGTTGCTGACCTGACGGAGCAACGTCTCCAGGTACCTAAACACACACACACACATGCAAACACACACACCTTCCTCAGTATTGCAAGTCCTCCCTTAGATTAGCGAGTCCATATTGAGAAAAGTCATCTTTTATAAATATATTGTAATCATGTTTTTGGCCATAGTTTAGCGATAAAAGCTCACAAATAGTGATAGTGAGACGTTCATAATGTTTTCAGCCTCCATCAAAGTTTGTTTGTAATTATGATCACACTAACGGCCAGTAGCGCTTACAATTTATTGTGTTTTTTCTGTCCCTTTAACATGATGACGCACTGATTTTGATTGTTTTTGTTTTAATGTTTGTCTGTTATTTAAATAGTAATCATTACGGCTATTACTGAGAAGCCTTAAACTTGTCGCCCGGAAAGAAAAAAAAAACTTGAATTTAACAGCAAATAATAAACAAACAAAAAAGTATTGAATTTAACAGCGGAAAAACAACAACAACATCGCTACATCTTCTATGCCCAAATAAGCAAAATCTGGTATTTAATCGTTTGTGCCGTGACAGCCTTTCGAATAACAATAAAAATGATCTCCTTCTGTACTGGCAATAAAAATGAGGAATTTGTTTTTATTGCTGGTTGTGATAAAAGAGTTTCCAACAACAAGTTTTGGAGACTCGACGGCATCAGAATACGAATGTCCTGGACGTGTTTTCACGACTTCCTCTCTTCCTCTGCGCGGTGAACGTACCAGTTGGTGTACAGACTGGTGATGGTGGGCTCCCCGTGGCTGTCCAGGTGCTGCGTCTGCTGCAAGAGCACGTTGTTGAAGACCCGGGTGATGTCGATGGTGACGTAGTTCTCTATGGACTGCAGCACCGTCATGTAGGCCCGCACGCTGGTCAGCAGCTCGCTGGGCTTGGCGATCTCCTGCGTGGCCTGGTTGTACATCGTCATCCCCACGATGGACCTGGAGGCGGATGCTCAGGTCAGTTTAGCAAGAGCACATTTAAAAAAACACTAGAACACTGACGTCGGGGGATTTTTGCCTGAGTGATTGTGGTAAAGGTTATTTTTTTTTAGTTGCGTGGGTCTGGAGGAGTGTCTTATTGAAGGTGGGCGTGTCTTATTGAGAATATAGGCATGTCTTATTGAAGGTAGGCGTGTCTTATTGAATGTAGGCGTGTCTTATATTTAATCATATTTTATTGACGATTCCCTAATTTTTCACCCGATTTTGAGCCTTTTTTCCGGTTCAAGTTTCTTGGAAGCGAGTCACTTTTCATAAATGTACAAGACATCTTTGCATCTGAATTGGACCAAAATGAGCCCCGACAGTAAGTGAGTGTTTGATCTGCGTTTTTAATGCTTACTTGGTGAACCGGATCTCCAGGTGCGAGGTGAGGTACTCTCTGGGTGTGAAGGTGTGCTCCCACACCGCCAGGTTGGGCACGTAGTTGATGGAGAAGCAGAGTTCAGAAAGTGCTGTGTGGAGTTTATCCAGACTGTGGGGAGGGAGAACAAGGTCAAACTTAACTCAATAAACTTTAACTTATATTTGTCTTTACAGCAAACAGAAAATAAACACTGAAAATGGAGGAAAACCTCCACTTGATGAAAAGAAACCAATGATTTCATAGTAATGCAAGATATTCACATGTCCTGCTGATCTTTCTCTAGTAGATATAATATATATAGTCGTCCCTCGCTGTATTGCGGATTTTTTTTTTTTTTTTACAGCGTACAGTATGAAGGAGCATTGTGCGGATAAAAGGTCAGCGGAGCGGCTCCCGCACAAAGAGGCATGGTTTTAAATCCACGAAACTTTGAGAGTGTTTAAGTAAGAGAGAAATGTGAGAAAATGTTAAGGCCTGTCCGAGAAAAGTGTATAAAAGTGTGTGGTTAGGGGTTTTACGGCCTTAAAACATGTATAATAATGGTAAAAAATAAAGCTGACTACTTCGCGGATTTCGTCAATCGCGGGTTGTTTTTGGAACGTATCCCCCACAGTACACGAGGGATCAATAAATATATATATATATATATATATATATATATATATATATATATATATATATATATATATATATATATATATATATATATATATATATGCCATCCGCATGAACAAAGATGGACATTTAATGACGTTAATTTGGAATTCAGTCACATCAACAATAAAAACAAGGCTACTCATCTATTATTAATGATCATGACATAATCAATAGTAATTCCTTATTGACGGACGCGTAAAGAGAAGAATGTAAAAAGAAAAGAGGAGGAGGAAGGTTTGCTTATCGGACTGACTTGGTGACGAGTAGTCGGTTCTTCCTCATGCTCTCCACGCCCGGCTTCTCTCTCTCCGGCTCGCCCTTCTTCCCCGTGGCCTTCTTGCTCTTCTTGTTCACCGCCTGGCTGATGGTCTTCGCACAGTGCTTGGGAAGCAGCTAGAGATCGAAAAGAGCAGGAAGAATATCAGACAGACGGCGGAGAAGGAGAGAGAATAAAAATATTGAAAAAAAGACGGGCAGGGATAAACAAGAGATAGAGGGAAGGAATGACAGATGGAGAAAGACCGATTATCTACGGTCTGGCTGATGTTCTGAGGAAGAAGTGGAACCAGCAGACTGATAGAGATCAATTTAAGAGGCTTTTAACTACATGCATCCACAAAGGACTCACAGCATTAATGTGACAGCATGTAATATTATGCAAATGACCAGTTGTTTCTGCCAAATCTTGTGACATTAGAAAGTTTGTCAGCATAAGAAAACTTTTAAAGGAATTAAGTTAAAAAAAAAGAAAGCGCTGTTGACATATTTAAGTTTGCTCTGCTTTGTCATAATCAGTACAAAAGCAGTGTGTGTGTGTGTGTGTGTGTGTGTGTGTGTGTTCCCACCTGGTCGCTGAGTGTACATTGTTCAGTGCAGATGTCAGTGATCAGGTTTCTGGCCTGTTTGGCCATTTCATCCAGAAACATGTTACACAACGAGAGGCTTCGATCCCCTATGTGGTGACGCTGCGGAGGAAGGAATGAAGAAAAAAAAAGCACACACCGGGGGTCACAAAGAAAAGTAATTACTGTGATCGACATGATTGTTTCTGTTTCTAATCTGTACGAGAACCCCGTGTCCAGCCTGCAAACGCAGCTTCAGCACCACTGAAGTAAGTAATGTTTATTTGTGAAGCATTTTTACAGACAAGGGTCACAAAGTGCTGAACAGGAGTCAAGAAAAATAAATAAATAGGAGTCTTGAAACCAGATTGACAATTACAGGGCCAAACATTTCAACAGAAAAAAAAAGATAAAAGCAGGTCATAGAAGATGTGTTAAAGCGACGGGTGATACAGGTTCTGTCCGGTTTCAAGCGACCAAGCGGTCCGTTTTGCTTTTATTTGATTTTCTATCAACATTGATGCGTATAAATTAATCAATAAAGGACAAAACATGCCAATCAAAAACCATAAAATCAAAGAATTGGTTTAGATAATTAAAATATGTTAAAAATGTACTAATTAAAATGATGAAACTCTTTAAATATGTCGGTAATTGTGGTAACGAAAGTGTTTTATTGGGCATCGCACTCACATGTGTGTGTAAAAATAGACTTGGAAGCCCAAATAAAGACATATTGCATTTTCAAAAAGAGAGCGCGTTTGTTGGGTGAGACCTGCAAGTGGAAAATAGCATCTAGACGGAGGGTTAGAGAGAGAGTGTGTGTGTGTGTGTGTGTGTGTGTGTGTGTTTGTGTGTGTGTGTGCGTGCGTGCGTGTGTTTACCTCCTCAGGACAGAGCTCATGTGTACAGGACATGAAGTGTGTGCAGAGCAGAGGGAAGCAGATGGAGTGTCGGCTCTGGGAGGGAAGCTCCAAACACTGCTGGAACATCTTTTCAAACGCACGGCTGTAGAAGCTGCTACCACAAACACACACAAAACGCACACAAAAAACACACACAAAAACCCCCACACGCACACACACAGAGCCCCAGAAGGGGATGGGTTAACTACAGGGTACGCGTATACTTTAATGGATATAAGAAATGCATTAAAAGTGAGCGCGTCTCACCAGAAGATGGACAGGTCCGATGTCTCCACCAGCATCTCCACCAGAGAGTCCACCATCTTTGTGTGGAAGATGATGGTGTTCATCATTTTGCCGAGCTCCTTGTGATCGGCGATACCGAGACTGGCCTTGGAGACGCTGGTGTAGGCCTGGAGGGAGGGAAACAGCATTTTAAGTGTTACGGTGTATTTTTTTTGTGTTGACCAGCACGTCCGTTCTATTTAGTTGTGATGTTTAAAACATTTGGTGGGACGGTATCCCCCCTAGTGTGAGATAATTAATGAACATATCAGATTGGGTGGCACACCTGCAGCCTGAACCAGTCCAGCCTCAAGCCTCTGAAGTCAAACACCTCGCCGTCCTCCACTAGGATGCAAGAGACACGATTAAAGTTCAAGTGGAAGGAGATTCTTGAGCCAGAAATTAAGCAAAGATAACAGAAACATTTGAAATAAAAACACAGTAAAAATATAAACACATACATACACACTAGTATAGTATAAGTATGAGTGTATAAGTACTAATGAGAGCAGTACCTAATAGAAAACTAGTATACAAACGTAATATTGTGCATGATATTGGGAATAATATTAACAATGATAGTGAAAATTATATACTCAATGTAATATTGAAAGCACAACAATCAATAACTAACTGTATTATAAGTGCTTGTTAAATGACTGTCATTATTATTAGTACTGCCACTGGGTTGTGCTACAATGATGCTTTCCCTTCTGAAGAAGTGACGGTTCACCTTGTTTGACACTCAGAGACGTCATCGTGTTGACAAACGAAGACATGATGATAGACTCGTCCTCCGGACACACTGACAGGTTCTATCAGATAAAGACGGGATAGAAAACTGGTTAGAAAAGACAAGTGCAGGGTGGAAAAACCTTCTGAAAGACAGGTTTTTCGTTACGTTTTACATGCAATTGATTTAAACCATTAATGCAAAAGGAAGCCGGAAACCTCCTACTTTTTATATTTTTACCTGGTAAAGATTTACAGATTTCAAGAAGGTGAGCAACAGAGGTGTGTTGTGGAAACCCTGCAGCTCGTCCTGCCGCTAGAGCTTATGTAAGAACATACTTGTGTGCGTGTGTGTGTGCTTTTAGCGCGTGCACATGTTCATACCTGCACCAGCTCGTTCAGCACCACGGCATCAAACCCCGACAGGTACTGAACGTAGTACCGCTGCATCACCGGGCCGTACTTCCTGACGTGAGCTCTGAGCTCCTCCATGTAGAAGATCAACTCTGCTATGTGTCTGCAGAAACACACACACACACACACACACACACACACACACACACACACACACACAGATTTGAGATGTAGAAAACATGTTCAGATTGTTATGGTTGTGCTGCTGTAGGTGTGAACAGGTGTGTGTATGTTTGTGTGTGTGTGTGTGTGTGTGTGTGCATACTTGTCTATGAAGTCATCTGTGCTTTTCTTCTGGATGTTGTCCGCGTGTCGAAGCAGCCAGATGATCTCGTCGCGTGCAAACGACAGCGCCATGAACACGAACAGCGCCTAGCGGGAACGAAGGAGACGGAAACGGATCAAAAATAGAGATTTATTTTATTTAAAATGGGGAAATGGAAAACGCAAAAACTCCCAAAGAGAAATAATTCCCAGTGTAACCATCAAGAGCAGCTGGCAGCGAGCACTTCCTGTCAGTCTCTGAACCAAAAAATGCAATATGTTCACGAGTCAGTCTGGCTGAGTCGACGTATTTTCGGTTATACGTTCATGAGGGTCTCCATCTGGCCAGAGGAGCCTACAGGGGGGTTTTAAGGTGGTAGAAATCTGTTGATCCGTATTTAAGGTGGTATTGTAGCGATTTAAGCCTATTTTATGCAACTGTGACACGCAGTAATAGTCCATACAGGAGCTAATTTTCTCCCAACAGAGCTGAGTCAAAACAAAAACATTTAAATTGAGACCTTCAATGTTTTAAGGCGGCACTTAACTGGATATTGTGGAGTCTGGCATCTGTTTATAATAATACATTTTATTTGTATAGCGATTTAAAAAAAAAAAAAAAGTTCTCAAGGCACTTTTTATGGTAAAAAACAAACCATAGAATATAAATAAGAGATGACATGACAGTAGAAAAGAAAACAAAAACATCCTGAGATAGCATCACAGGTAAAAAAGCAGATTTAAATAAATGGATTTATGTTGTTTGTTCCCTCAGAAATAGATTTAAAATACCGTTATCTGCTTAAATGAGAGAGACATTAATAGATTAAATATAATTGTAGGGCCCAGTGGTCAGTTAAAACTGTCGTCAACTCTGTAGGAGCTAAACCAAGTGACTAAAAGCGGCTTAAGGTGGTAATTTAGTGTCAAGGCAGTCTTGCATAAGGCCACTATAATCTTATATAGACACAACCTGGAAGACTTGTTTCCATTTGGGCATGTGAAGTCATTTCATACATTTGTTTTGCAATATTAGAGCTAAATGAGGTAGTATTTTACTTGTTATGATAATACTACCTTAAGTATCTCTCGCTACTAAAACATAATCTGGGGTTATTTTAAAGGTGGTATTTTACATTTAAAAAGGTGGTATTTTACATTTTAAAAGGTGTATTTTACATTTTAAAAGGTGGTATTTTACATTTTAAAGGTATCCCGTCTCATTTTAAAAGGTATTTTGTACTACCTTAGGCCCTAGTAGTCCAGGTTGATCGGCCAGTACAGTGGCCAACTCCTTCAGGGCTGATCGGAGGAACTTGCGTCTCTCCCTGTGCATCGAGCCTCTGCAGAGACACGGAGGAAGAAGTCAAAAGCGTCATAACACACAGTCGTCACGATTAAACGGTATTTTTGACACTTTCGGGACAATCCTGCGAGAGGATAAAAGTACGTAGACGACAGTGACGGCAGAAGAATGAGGATGAAGATGAAAGGGGAAGGCGGAATACGTAATGAGGATAAAAGCAGAGATGAGGGTAAAACAGGAAAATGAGGGATGAAGAGAGGAAGAAAGTGAAGTGGGAGACTCCATGAGAGAGAGAGAGGGAGCTGACACTATGCTTGAAGATGGGAAGTGGGAACATAAATCAATAAAACAGAGAAACTGGGAAGTGAAATAATAAAAAAAAGAGGAAAAGATTGGATTAAAAAAATCCCAGCTGGGATGCTGAGGAGGGATCAGTGAAAACATCCGGTACGTACGCTTGAGACAGAGCCTGTTCCTTGCACTCTCTGATGTCATTGATGCGTTTGTTGTACCTGGAAAAAAACACACGAGAGAGGACGTGTTAAAAGAGCAAAGACATACAGAGGGTATCGTACTATAAATAATACTATAAGTACGTCTGTGATTTGAGAATATGGCCTCATGTCGGGCGACGGGAAACTTCTTGTGTCAAAAATGTATGAAACTAACTCAATGCTGTTTTTCAGTCTGCTCTGCGGAATCTGGCAAAAAAATAATAATTGGCTATCTTAAACATATTTTATATTACTAAAATCTGTCACTTTAACCACTTCAACTGGTAAATAGATGTTTTATTCCGTCGGTATAATACTGCTATTGTTTATTCTTTACTGTTTGTACTCTTTATTTAGATTGATATTACTTGTTTTTATTTTATTTTACTATGTATCTCTTGTGTCTGTTGATGTAATCCTGCAGTTTCTCCACTGCGGGACGAATAAAAGATTATCTTATTCAATCTTAAATGAACCATTTATACAAATGTTTAAAACAATTACAAAAATAATTTTAAAAAATCTAATAATGAAACGTACGGATGAAAAAGATATTTCGAAATGTAGAAACGTGAACAAAATATATTTTTAAAAAAAGTTTTTTTGAAGTATCTACATTTTTCAGTTTTTGTTAAAACGTTTAAAAAAGTTTATATTATATAAATATTTATCCTGCAGCGACACCGGCAGTTTTGCTAACGATGATGTTACTTCTTGGAGTATCTTCATACGTTTCATAAAGAATTGTAAATGTAAAATGATGTGTGTAACATTTTTCAACATAACTAACATTATTTTGAATGACGTGCTGATAGAAAAGTTTGATTCAAACTAGATTAAGCAAACAATGACACGTTTATTCATGATAAGTAACAGTCTGTATGGGTGCTCTCACCCTCTGATGTTCACGAACAGATCCTCTGCGGCCTTGTGGATGTGGAAGACCTCGTCTCTGAACAGGCAGAGGCAGGTGGAGCTCTGCAGCGCCAGCTTCCACAGAGACAACGCCGCCGCGTCGCTGTTCAGCACCGCGTGACACAGGATGAAGCCGACTGGAGGGGAGGGGGAAGACACGGAGGAGCGCGTGACAACCAGGAAGAACAAACATTTAAAATCTATCTGGACGGAAGGGGAAACCAGTTTACTTACAAACAATCCACTTCTCCATCGCGTCCAGTGACAGATATTCACATGGCATCTGAAGACGAGACAGAGTTTAATTAAAAGACTCGGGCTCTTTATGTTAAACTTTATGCCATTTGGTTTTTTGGATCCGTCATACTGACCGTGTCCGACTGTGCGGGGTTCAGCATGGTGGAGGGAGCGGAGATGAGCGACAGCAGCTGGGCGTTCCTCCACTGGTCAGCGGACAGATTCCTCCTGGGATACACCATCTGGAGGCTGATCAATGCGTCCGACAGGGACTGGAGAGGGAGAGACGGGGTGCAGAGGGTGAGACGGGAGAGATGGGGTGGAGAGGGTGAGACGGGGTAAAGAAAGAGAGACGGGGTGGAGAGAGTGAGAGAAACGGGATGGAGAGGGTAAAATGGGATGAACAGGGTGAGACGGGATGAAGAGGGAGAGACAGGATGGAGAAAGAAAGACAGGATGAAGAGGGAGAGACGGGATGAAGAGAGAGACGGGATGCACACGTTTAAAAGTGTACGGTAAAACCGTTGACATTTTAAAAAGAGTCAAGTGTCGCAGTGCTCCACCTTTCCATGAGGAACAAACTCCTCCATCAACTTCTTCAACGGGTTCTCGTAATCCACGATCATCTGGCCCAACCTGGGGTACTCCCGGTCGCTGAAACACACACACACACACACACACACACACACTGTTAGCACACCTTCGCCCTGCAGGCAATGAGTCCGTATTCAAGGGTGTTTTTGTTGTGTATTTGTGTGTAGTTTTGCGGTCACCTGGCCCCATGCGTCATCTCGTGGGCGTAGTTGTAGAGCCCGATGATGGCCTTCCTCTCCTCTATGCGAGACAGGATGGTCATCAGGGTGGTGTACGTCACCACCAGGTCCAGGTAGTTCTTGGTCAGGTCAAAGTTCACCGTCTGACGAGGAAACAAAAGAACAAAGTTCACACACACCCTGACCAATGGGTTTCCATGACTTTTAACCCAATTTTCATGACTTTAAATTAAAAAAAAAGGCAAGAAAATTATTAAAAACCCACAAGACAAGGTTTAAAACTGCAAAAAAAAACCTACTAAACCTCAAGAGGTCTGTAAGCGTACGGTCATACATGAGCACTACAAATATCCGGCTGATGGGTCTAGCGGTGCGTGAGATTAGCCGCGGACAGACCGGAAGCAAGATCCCCACCTCCTCGAGGATTCAATATTAAAGTGATTTTGTCTCATTTTGTTTTGTTTTTTTAGCACTTACAATGTCAAAGAAGACCTGGCAGGCGTCGATGGTGTTCAGCAGCTCACACACGTGGTCCTGTTGAGGGAGGAGTCAATGTAAGTACCATACGATGCGCCACAGCACACTGTTAACCGTGTGTGTGTGTGTGTGTGTGTGTGTGTGTTTCTCACCTTGAATTCCATGACATCTACGAAGGTGAAGTAGTACAGGGCCAGGTTCTTCAGGATCTCTGACTTCTCCTTCTGCAGCTGCGCCAGCTGTTGCTGTGAACGCGGCAGCAGAGACACAGTTTTACTCTGAGCACGGTACTACACAGAGTATCTGTTATCGTTTACTGCATCTCTCTTTAGGACCTTTTTGTGTTTTTTTTATGAAATTTGTTCATCTGTGCCTAAACCCGCTGACTGTGGCTTGGTCCTGTGTACATGTACTAGCTGAATATTCAACTATACAAGTGGAGCATCCAATTTATCAGCTTGAAGCTTCTTTTTTTTGTTCCTCATAAGAGTTTAATTTTCTTCCAAAAAAAACTGTCCAATAGGTTTTCAAACCCACCTCTCTCTAAATTAAATGTAATTGCCGAGTTTCCCTTCTGGGATCAATACAGTTTATCGACTCTTTGTTCTAATTGATTACAGTTTCTCTTCATTTTTGACTAAATTAAAAGATGCTGTTGCTGAATAATTCAGTGATATTGGCTACAACAGAGAGACACACAGATAACTAGATACAAGAGAGATTAAAAACGGATGCAAAGTCGTTTCACTTTGGTCGAACATTTCCTTCATTTGAATTTTTTGTCGGGACGTACAGGAGAGCGCGTGTCATTCCATTAACCAGATTTGTTTGGAAGAACTATCAGAGTAAAAGTCCAGGGTGCGCAGATTAACAAAATATAATGTCCCTGTGTTTGTTGCCTCGATGTAAAAGAGAAAACAAATGTTTGACCAAAGTAAAATCTGAGTATCAAAGCGAAAGACGATCCCTTTGATTGAGTTTAGAGACAGAAGAGAGAAAGGAAACCAGTCAACGAAGCACCCAAAAAGACAAAAACCACCTTCTGAGCGTCTTCACGTCATCTGTGAACACAAACCGTGACTATAATCTCAGCATGAAAAGATTGTTGCGTCAATCTTTTAACAAACTGGAACGTGAACTCAAGCGAGAAGCAGTTTCTATTTACATGACAGAAAGCATACTGTATGTAAATTTAACACAGTGTCAGGTCAGAACTGTAACTTTAATGATAAAGTACGGGAATGAAGTGTGAAGGAATGACAAGTGTGAAGAGTTGCGCAGCTGCTCCAAGGAGTGACAACCTTTGTGGCTCGACCCAAAAGGCAAGCAAAAGACAATTTTGTCAATTTTTGTCTTCAAATCTTAAGACATTTGGATGGTGGTTAGAAGTTTACCTTGATCATATTAGTAATAATAAGTAACTGGGACAGTTACATACACAATAAATCAGTGCATCTGCTCTGTAACACTCCTTGGTGCAGCCACTTAAACCGGGCATCAAGCCCTCGGACCAGCTAACCGTCACCCAGCCGGTGAACCAGGTGTGTCACCGGCTAACAGTCACTCAGAGGATGAAGGGCAGAAAGTAAAAGCGCTGCCAGCAGAGGAGGGAAAGTAGAGCCACGCAAAAAAAAAACACACTCCAAAATAGCTTTAAAACAGGTTAAAAAAACAACTTAAGTACGCAAACTAAAATACAAAAATTACAGGAACTTAGATACAAAAACTTACCAAAAAGCACAAGTCCGGAATAAGCCAAGTTTAGCATGCAAAACACAAACAAACACAGAAACAAAGCAGAAAACAACGTAAGAGACAATTTTTGCACAGTTATACTGAATAAAGCAGTTAGCTCGACACACACACACACACACACACGCACACGCGCACGCACACACACACACACAAGCTGAATGACAGTTTGACATAAACACATAGAGTTCAGAAGCCACGAGCTAAGCTAACAAGTAAAGCTGAAAGAAACGTTTTGATGAGCAATGACTCAGTCACACACACACACACACACACACACACGCGCGCGCACACGCGCGCGCACAAACACACAACGAGAGTTAACTGGCAAAACAGGATCCATACAATTAAAAATGAAAATCTGCAAAATTTGATTAGATTTTTTTTTTGTTGGGTGAATCTGTCAAAAACCTTTAAAAAAAAACAAAAAAAACAGAGTTCAGTTATGATAGTGAATTCTTGGTGATTTATGGAGGGCGTCTCGGTCCGTCTGCTCTTCGATTTTTCTTGACAAACGTTTATCTGTTCGACCGCCGAGGATCAAAGGAGGCGCGGCGCCGAAATAGAGCTCTTGAGAATCCATCAGCGTGTTATGTACACACTGCGTAGTGTACACACCGCGTAGTGTACCAAGAGGAGGGGGGGGAGGGGATCCCTATTAACCGTTACACCGCTGGCTACAGCGTGACCTCCGTCGCTTGCTCCAGTAAATTAAAGAACAGATGAAGAAAGAGGAGTCTTCACGCGTCTTTGATCTGGAGCTTTACCATCTTGGTTGTTGAAAATAAATTCAGTATTTCGGTCCGTCGGAATGAGTAAAACAAAATAAATGTGTCACTTTAGGCGTTTGGTTACTTTGTGTTGTGGGTTTGTGATGACTTGTGACATTTAAATGAGAAAAACCTAATCAAATAATAATGAATATTCTGATTTTCCTAGTTCTAGGCGCAGAACAAAAGTCTCGACATTCAACATTCAGACACGCGTGCCGGCCCACTTACGTTATTATTACGCGTCTCCACGGCGGGGAACTTCCTGACAATGAATTTAACCGCGGACTCCAAGTTCTTATCCACCAGATAGGAGGGCTTGGCCTTGGGGTCGCCGCATGCCTGGAGAGGAGAGGAGAAGAGGAAGAGGAGAAGAAACAAAATAAAACCCACGGTGAGTACACAGCTGTTACTAGTAAAACACCTCGACGCAAACATTCCAGCATGTACGACTCTATTGATATTAATCTAACATTCTCCTTTCCTTGTGGTCGGGCATGTTAGATGCGAGGTCATCGCTAAAGGAAACATTTCAGTGCCCACAGTGAAAACTGGTTTATCCCAGTCCGGTTGCAAGTTTTTCCCAGACCGGAGAGGGGGGGAGGGGGCGCGTTCGAAACATGAAAACGAACCGACGCACACTCACACACTCACAAACTTGATTGCAAAGTGCGCGACAGCGAGGGGATTCCAAAAAAAGTTGAATTAAATGCTGAATTAAGTTTGGAAGTCTGTGGTTTTCATGTTTGGATAAACCAGCCCGAACTGATCAGCGGTTCTCAACTCCAGGAGCTGCGTGGAGAGACGTCACATGGCCGAGCACGGGCAACCCGAGTGTTGGGTTCAAAATGCCAAATTAGACTTTTTTTGCTGCATGTTGGGCGTGCCGGGCCCGGGTCAGGGGTCGGGCATCGGGGGAGGAGAGGGGCAATACATTAAAGCGTCCAATAATTTAGCCTTGTTTTTCTTTTGCTTTGCCAGACGTTATTCCACACCACACGCAGAGAGGATGAGAACCGCTGAGAGAGTCCCAAGTAATGAGAGGGTTTCCGCTTCAAAACTGAAGGGTCTCTGAGCCATCGCTGGTTAGTACCACTGCATGACGGGCAGAGTGACGGACGGGTAAAATGAAGAAGGGGTTGAATGAAACAGAAGAGGAGGGGGAGGGGAGGAAGAGAAAGAGAAAAAAACAACAGAAAAGACAGAGATAGAGACAACATAAGTGGTCAGAGAGGAAAAGCCCTATTTTAGGCCGAAATCATTTCTATTACTTCGCTACACCTACAGATCTGCCTCTTGGGTTTGTTTTAACACTCATCTAGGTCGGTGTCTGAGGGACTCCAGCAGGAAGCAACAGCGCTCATGCATTATGGGTAGTGTAGTCAGTGGATGGTGGAGGAAGATGTGGGTGCATGCATGTGCCATAAACAAGAGTGAATGTACAAGAAGAGTTCTGATCCGAGAAGAGGTCAGTGCCCTTGACCGCTCTGAGGATTCAGTTCCTCGTGGTTTTCAGTTTGGAACGAGGGAGCACACATTTAGAAAAAAAAAGGCCATAAAAGAAAAGTAACAGTTACCAAACACAAGACGCTACGGCTACTAATTCACGTTTCTACCCGGCAACGACGCCACACAGCTAATGATCCGACACAACCGGCATTAGCCGGCACAAAATGAAACTACGAAAACAGCAGCACACACAAGGTCAACGGGACAACCCGGGGTCCGCCGCTCGACTCTGTACTTTATTGCGTTTCTAGCGGTCACGTTTCGAGTTGCGGCAATCGGTGTCGACGGACCTGGAAAACCTTCAGCTCGAACGAGGGCAGGAATAGCACGTTTTGCCATTGTGGATTCAAATCTGTCAACATCCTGTTAGCGTTCAGGTTAGCTACGGCTGCTACAGAATCACATTAGAGCCATTAGGTACATCATGCAGAGAAAAGATGAGGGAAAAAAAGATAAGTCTACGACAAAAACTAACTAATCAATACGCGTCATGCTAGCTACCGAGTCTGTTTAGTCCGTTAGCTGAAGCTAATTACCGCGCTTAAAAAAAGGGGGGGGCTCTAAAACGCACCACTGCAGAGTTTCACACACAAAACACGTGGACACTTGAGGGGGTGGATGGGGCTTTGACACATAAAAAACAACACCAACATGATTTCACTACCCATCACTGACACTGGACTGGACATGGAGTCTCGGCTTGTGTTCCTTGCAGCCCCGCTCAGCTCCACACCTGATCAGATTTCCTCCGCTCCGAGCTCGCGGTTTGCAGGTCGCGCCGCGCGACAGGAATTCTGCTCAGGTGCGCGAGAGGCGAGGCTAGATTTTAACTTGGTAAAATGGGAAGCAAGGAACCAAGGCGCTGCTGTTTGAATCCATGCAGTTGCAAAGCGCGAGCCTCGTTGCTTCGCTAACACGGTGATACTTCTGATGACAACACACCGCTAGAGTCACCCGACACACAACACACTGGTCTCTACGTTGGCCGCTATGAGTGTAGTTACCCTTTGACTCACGCCGGGGAACTGCAGAGTGAAAACACACCGTGCGGTTATTACATAACATTTGGTATCCTGACTAAAAAGGACTATACAAGGTTTATTTTACATGCTGTAGCCCATGTTTTTTGCAGTTGGCTCTGCAACAGCTTTACTTTAGACATTGCAAACTTTTAAAATTGGAGTATTAAAACCTCTCTCAGGTCTGCACTAATGATTTGCGCTTTGTTCAACGTTGCTGCGCTAATTTACGATGCTTCATACGCTAAATAAACGTCGCCGATCTACTTACTCACTTGACGGTGCGTTCAAATGATCGTAGGAAAGCGGCAACATCCTCAGGCTCGTGGTCAAGCTACCGACAACGCAAAACTACCTAAATTACAGTATTCTAACCACGTGGTTTTGAGTAGATATGGATGTGACTTTTACATGTTGGAAATTCCCACAATCACCACAAAAAAAAGAAGAAAACGTGTCAGAACTGCATTACAGGTGACAGATGACTGACAGCGAGATAAAGGGAACAACACATTGACAAACATTCAATGTAAACACCTGGGTTGGCAGTAATGTAGAATAAGTTATACATGAGTTGTAATTAATGGGCTAAAACATGCAAAACCGTGTCGCTACCCTATTAGCATACGCTATAGAGCTGGATTATTGTTGGTTTTGTAGTCGTCTCTCCAATTCATTTAGCTTCAACTAGACTACTTACTCATCTACTATCAGGAGGACAGAAATGTCTGTGTAGTCATGTCGTTGTGTAGTTGCGTAGCATCACAGAACAAAAGCATGAAGATTTATTAATCATTCTCTCTGGCACCATTAGTGCTGCTGGTGCATTAAGCTGGCTGGCTGGGTTTCGGGTGGGAGGGGAAAGGATGGATGGAAGGAAGGAGGGGCGTGGTGAATGAAGGGACGGGTTGGAGGGGGGTGGGGGGGGGCATGGGAATAAAGCCGAGAATCAGAAGTAGTCATGGGGAGGAGTCAGGGGAACTGTTGCCTGGATACCAGAACAGACCTCGGTCTCGCCTCCGCCATCGTTTCCTCCACTGCGGGCAGCAATTAGCAGCCGAGCGCTTCGGAAAAAAAAGGGTCCTCGCATCGTAAACGTACGCCGGGGGACCCTCGACCAGACAGCACTGGGCCAGAGAAACCTACATCCCAAAACCAATTTACAGGCCCGCTAATTACTGGATGAAATATCCCCCCACTCCCTCCCAAAAAAAAAACCCATGGCGCCTTCATAGCGATCCTTCAGTCTCCGTGAACCACGCCAGAAAAAGAAAAAAAAACACAGACGCGTCGCTTCCTCCTCGCCGAGATGAATTAGTTTTTGCCTGGCCGTTCCTCACATTAGAGGAGCGCTCGTGTTTCCAGAGGAGGGATTAACTGCGGCAAACAGAAAAGAGCTCCGAAGAATGAATGGTTGGACGTGATTAGCAACAGAGCCGCTAGAGAGCCGCGACGACGAGCCGCTGGACGGCGAGCTGCCCTCATTCTTTTGCATTCGTCAGCGTTGACGCGCTTGTTCTCCACCAGAGTCCTTTTGAATAATAACTTTATAGAATCAAACCGGCCTCGAAAATGAAAATAAAGAGAAAGCTGGTTGGCGTGATGTAAACGTCAGCGCTGAATAAGTGCCAAAGTTGTGGAATGTACATAAAGTACAAGTACTTAGAGTGAAAAAAGTACTATATATACGGAAAGAATCCAATACATTTCCAGCTTGCTATTTTATACTTAGTAGTTTCTACTTCACTTTGATTTAAACATTAAAGCAACAATAATGAGATTACACTTAAAAACATTATAGTGCTAAAATTGGCTATTCTGCATTATGAGTACTACTTTTTGCTCTTTAAGTAATACAATTTTGACATGCTTCCATTTTTGCATAGCTTATTTATACTTCTACATTTGAGGCAAATAATGTATTTTGTTTTACTTCACATTTATCTGCCGGCTAAAGTAGCTAAATACTCTGCAGATTTAGCATATTGATACAAAACAAACATACATTATTACCAATTTACTGAACAATTAAAGCGTCAATAATGAGAATAAAATAATAGAAAATAAATCTAAAATTGGCTATTCTGCATCATGAGTACTTTTAGTTTTGGCTCTTTAAGTATATATTATTGCTAATATTAGTGTAGTTCAGTGCAGGACTAACACTTTGTTTTACACTGTGGTATTGTTACTTTTATTTGCTTTAAGTAGTCCTATACAATTGGACATTAAAGACAGTGGGCAGGTGGCAACTAGTTCGTGGAAACTATTGAACCGACTTTAGTATGAATATCATTGTTCTAGCTCATCAAGAGATATATTTTTGTCCATGTCGCGGCGCTCTGAGTCACACTGTAGTTGTTTTGGCTAAAAAGCATTTACTCATTTAGTCGGATCGAAATGGGACTAATTTAAATATTCATCAGTGAAAATATAATTGTTTCTGGAATTCACAAATCTGGTTTTGTAGCTCTCGTTTTCCTCAAAACCAAACAGAACCAACGCGCATGTGAATGCACATTAATTTCCATCGAGGGTTGGTAAAACACGACAGTGAATGGAGCCCGGCTTTCACTCTCAGCATTGCAGACATGAAGAGGAGGGAGGCACAACGGAGAGGACCAACAGATTAGTACAGGTAGCCAGGAGCAGGAAGAGGAGGAGGAGGGAGGAAGAGGACGGAGCTGAGGAAGGGTGAAGGGGTGTGGGGTTTCATCAGTGGAAGGTGATAAACTTTGCAAACCTTCCAAACTTGTCCTTGCTGCATAGGAGAGGGGGGAAGCATTGGAACGGAGAGAAGAAGAGAAGAAATCAAAAACAAAGAGCCCACCCAGACACACTGCTGGATCACTGGTCTACACACTCGCACACAAACACAAACACACATACATACACACATGCATGTCTTAAAACAGCTGCTCTCATACAGGTGTTATCTGCATATCTGAGAGTTCAGTTAAGGAAAAGCCATTCTGGCTTCTTTTTTTTTTTTTTTTACACAACACATACAAAAAGTAAATAAAAATAAAACACATGCTGCGCCGACATGTGATCATGTTAACACTTGTTTTTGACGCACGCTGTTTGCAAAGTAACACACAGTGTGGCGTCCCTACCTACGCAACTCGTGGAAAATAAACGCATCCAGTTTAAGAGTGTGTGTGTGTGCGTGTGCGTGTGTGTGTAAGGGCTGACATTTTGCGCTCTTAAATACACTGCATATGCATTTTTGCACTTTCTTTATCATTTAATTTTCTTAAATTGAATACGCTCTGCTGTTCTGTTTTGTGTGTGTATATATATATATATATATATATATATATATATATATATATATATATATATATATATATATATATATATATATATATATATATATAGTATTTTTTGTTGCTGCTGCCACAAACAAATTTTCCTTTTCGGAATGAATAACTTAAACATCTATCCATCTATCTAAATACAGAACGGCGAGGAAGACAAAGTTCGGCCCTGCAGTTTTTTGTTTTTCTCCCCACCAGCTGCAATATTTGCTCTACATTTCCATGACTGTTGCTTAGTAACTGACAATGCAGTGTTCCTGCACGCCGGTGCTGAATGTTTGATCGTGTTGTAGTCACACGGGCGCGCACACACACACACAGCGGCGCGACGCACTAATTTCTACTGGATTCCAGAAGCACTGGGACGGCACTTTCAGAGGGTTGACGCTGTGGTTTAGCCGGCTGGTGGGGAAGAGGCTCGTCAGGATGTGACAACATGTGACTCGGCGCCGCAGGGCAGAATAGTGGGTCAAGTGTTTTGTTCCTGGGGGACTGAGAGCCAAAGTGATGTTGACAGCTGAAGCGTTAGATAGTTAATAATGGAAATCTATGTAGAGCTAGACCCATGAATCTACCAGGCCAAAAAATCAGGGCGGTCAAAGCTGGCCCAAAAAGGTATTAAATATTCATTTATAAAAACGCAGAAAGGTCTTAACTAATTGTACATCTATTCTTTGGCATTATGTCACGTTTCCCTGTATTCCTGTTGCTCATTTAAAAGCCTTCAGCGGACGATTAACAGCTGATGCATGAAGGTGAAGTGAGAGTTTATCTTTACGATGACGTCTCACTTCACAACAAAATCATAACGACGGGGCCCGCTGGCCGGAGGGAGATCGCCTTCAATTGTCTTTCTTGCCGATTGGCTATATGTTATACGTCTTTTTTTTACATCTCCAGTCGGACCGAGAGCGCACAGCTGACTGGTAATTTGTTTACACGCCGTGAAGTAGCGCTCGACACGGCGTCTCTCTCTCTCTCCATTACGATCGTTGTTGCATTATTCCTCGTTCAGCTTGACCTAGCGTGACATTTCCAATTAATGAAAGTAACCGGCGCGAGAGCTGCAGTAGTGCTGCTTTTTTTTTATTACGATCACATATTCATTTCCCTCTCCCTCTCCTTTATCTTTACTATTCAAATGTATATTTTAATTAAGAATATTCCTTGACATCTCTAATATATAATATTCTGGATCAGTGAGTATGTCGGCGGATTGGTAACAAGAAACTCTAGAAATGACTCGTGAATGAGTTGATGTCATTTTGGTGTTTTTTTCTCCTGGAGATCATTTGCAAATTTCATTTTCAACTGTAAAATATCCTGCTCAGTATAAACTTTGCTTAAAATCCTTTAAAAAATTAAAAAAATACAATAATAAATCAGCGGCATGTGTATCAAGATTGTTTGATTATGTGTGCTTAAAATATATTGTTACACGATACTGAAATATAAATATGAAATTGTTATTAAATGTTTAGGTATAGGGTTGTCAGGGGAGAAAATAAACGTATTGGTGTATCTCTAGTCTCATCACGTGATTGCATAGTTTACAGTAAATCTTGGTATCAAAGCTCCGTCCCCCTACAGGCCGCATGAGGGACTACAGCACCAGATGAGCTGGTAAAGCGATACAATTGTTTGGTTTAAAGAAAATATAATTATGCAAGTGAAGTCCGATTAGACTTCTGTTGCTTCGGAGTGACCAGAATCACATCAGCCGTCCCAACAGGTGTTCTGGGAGGAGAACGACTGGGGTCATGACCAAGTTTAACTTTCAATGACTCGAGTGAAGCGTGACTACGTGTCGTCGATTGGTCCGTTTCCTTATCTGTCGAGGTTTCTTCTCGGGAAGTAGAAGAAAAATAGAGGAACAAGAACAGTTAAGGAAGGAAAAAAAAGGTCAGGAAGAGAAAATGGGTGAGTTATTAACACGACTTAATTCTTCTGACAAATGTTGGCACAATGTGGTTGACTCATTTGATCCCTCTCTGATACTCATACGTTGACTGCTTTAAATTAACTGACTTGGGTGTTTCCACTAGATAACTGAAACCCCTCTGTATTTATGCATAGTCACGCTGCATGAGAAATGGGGATTTCCTTGGCAAACATTTAGGTGTCTGCTCCCATGTAAAACCACAGATGTGCAGTGACGCCATGGAGGGAAGAGAGGCTGCAGGTTTTCATCCAGAGACAACCTAAAAAAGGGGGGACTTATCACTGTGTGCATACTTGCAGCCCTCAATGGTACCACTGCCCATTTGTTCCCCAGGTTTACCCAACTTCTGCCTCTTCACATCAAATAGAAGACATGGAAATAACAGCCTGATTAAACTCTGTTTGTACTGCATTTTCCCAGAGGAACAAGCCATTGTGATTCATGAGAAATTTATGGAGGTCTCGGGCAATTTGCCCCTAATAGCTCATAAAATACCGTTGAAATGAAAAATGTGTGGTAAACATGCCCCTTGTAATCAGGGGGGCCCTTCATTAAATGTCAACCTGTAATTATTTCCCTCCAGTTGGTAATTATTCACGTTTGCCTGCAGCTTCTGTCCCCTCTGAGCCACCGTAGGTAAGCTTATTACCAGGCTACAGTTTCCACTGTATTGTGGGCAACTAAAAATAAATTAAAAATAAAAAGATGTTAAGAAAACAGGTGCTGTTTAGTATGAAGAGGCAGCACACAGCTAGTAGAAGAAGAAAATCCTGATATCACACAAACCATTTCATCTTTTGAAATCGTTTAAAAAAAGTTAACAGGAAAACTGGAGACTAGTTGGACATAAAGAGGGGGAAAAGGCAACATGTCCAGCAAAATTAAATAAATGTGTGTTATGTAAACTGACTGGTAATTTACAAATGCAAACATAACTATTATAGCTAACTTCTAAAAACTGTCAGATGGATGTTTATTTCCTGTAAGGTACTGAAGGTAGTTTCTGTTGCAGGGCTTTAACACCAAACTGCTTCATAATCTACAGTTATTCATTCTGTTTATTAAGAAGGTTTTTTAAAAGAGATTGAAAAGTGCTGTGTGCAAGAAAAGATACGATGTTAGAAGGGCTTCTGGCTGGAAGATAAGCACAGCAAACAAAAACAAAAACTTGAATGCCACTCAGCCAAGATTAATTGAGGTGAAACCTTTTCTTTTCTGCAGACAGTCGATGGTGTATAATTAGTGAGTATGCTTTAAGATGAAACAGAACATTGCTGTGATCTTTGATGGTAATATTACTGTTAGTGAGCATGAATTACTTTCTCCCAAAAGATAGAAACAAGAGAACCAAGTCTGTCTCCTGTGTTTTCTTTAAGGAACATAATTAAGCTGATCTGCTGTTGTTATTTAGAGACACTTTGTGAGCACTACTTCAGCAGCGACATTCTGAATTTTAGGAATGAAAAGATCCAAATGGCTATAGAGGTTAGCAGAATGAGCCCACTGATTGCATCACAGTTTACACTCCTGGGTTCCTTCATTTCTAGCTTCAGGATGAAGTTGTTGCTGGTAGTTGGAGAGTTTTCTCATATCACAAGGTTCAAATAAGGAACAAATGAACAGCATTTAAGGGTGGAAATATTCAGAAGCCTTATGGTGAGGCAGATCAGGAGAGATGTGAAGATGATGGGACACAGCAAAAGAAAAAAGGAAGGAAGGAGGGAGAAAAGGAAGGGCGTACTGAAAAGAGTAATCAGCAGCAGAAGCTCTAGGATTGTGAGTGACTGCTCATACTGTCGTGTAACTTCCACAAAGAATAAAAACACACAGGTGTGTTCACTATGTGAAGTAAAAAAGTTTACACTATATCATGTTGATTCTTGTGATTGCTAATAATCTGATATTTTAGTTAGAAATCAAATTATCTGATGATCAAAGCCCACTGCCTTAATTCTCTAGTACTTACAAAATAACTAGACAACACAAATGGCAATAAATAGCAAACATGGGCTTCGAGAGAGTTTAACTTTGTTAGGATATGACTGACCTCTTTCCCTCTCTCTCGTCTTTTTTTATACACCATACACACTGAGGCACAAAGGCTCGTCCCACACAAACAGACCCACTATCCTCCCACACACAAACCACAATGTAAGACTCTGTAACGTTAATAGACATGTTATTATATATAGAGAGATGATTATATAGAGATATATGTATGTGTGTAGCACTGTGTCTAGTGCACTATAATGGTGTATGCTGAATCAGCAGATGGTATGTTTATATCACTGAGAGGGGCTTAAAAGAAAAAACTATATGTACTTAATTGAATTCAATTAACTAGTTTATAGTTATTAACTATGTTATATAATTAACTGAGAAGTTTATAATGGATTACATAGACATTGAGCAAATGTAAAGAGCTGCTTGCTCTTCCAGGTTCGTTTTAATGTTATATTTTAATAAAATAAACTGGATTATTGGAAGTCATCATACTGGACTCTGATGTTTTGGACGCCACTTTAATAATATGAATCGAACAAAAAGAGAGATTAACCGATCAACCGAGATTTAAGTACTTTAGCTTCATTTTATTACAATTAATTAAGCTGGCTAAAACACACACACACACACACACACACACACACACACACACACACACACACTGTGTCGTTAAAAGCTATATACAGCTGGCTCGTTTTTATCAACACTAATACCTGTTGGCTTAAGCCTGCAGCAGAGACGACGCCCGTTAGCTTAGCCTAGCTTAGTTTAGCCTAGTTTAGCCGCCGCCATTACCAGCCGACGTTAGCTTATTTTTTTCTAAACGGCCGGGAGTGTTTACCCATGTCGGGTCAGGTAAGATACATTTTTACGGTTTCGGTTCACGCTTACTGGAGGAAAATTTACTATCCGGTCCATGCGCGTGTTAAAACCCAACTGAAACGTCCGTTTTACGTCGTAGAACGGAACGGGGCCGCGAAGCTAACGCGACAAGCTAACGCGACCAGCTCGCCGGGCGATAAACGGGACAAATTTAGTATAAATGTGCATATATATCCATATATAAATATATATATATATATTAACCTGTTTTTAAAAAATAGGACATAATAACAGTGGTTATTATACAAAACAGCAGGGACATGTTAAACCGATATATAGTATATAAAGCTAGATAGTCACGATCAAAGCTAGCTAATCACGTATTCACACTGCGTGTCGAGTAATACATGTAATTTAAAGGATTTAATTTGGTATGCGTGTGCGTGCATGTCTGTATGTGTGTGTGTGCGAACCTTCTTGATATTGTAAACACGGGTCAACATCCCGATGCCTCGGTCGTTGAGGATGGTGAGCTTCTCCGCCAGCTTCTGCTGGCTGGGCTGGATCACTCCCCGCGACATCTTCTCGCTTTATCGGGTTAAATCTTCCAATTCAATCCGGAGGAGGAAATTTATATATATGGACACCGCAAATCTCTGCAGCTTCTCGTGGATCGTAGCGGGAAGAAAAGAGCGTGATTTATGCCGGTGTTAGATTGTGCCCATGTTCGTATGTGAGGGGACAGCAGCTTCCTGTACTCCACCCACCGTCTCCCTGCTGCTGCTGCCTGGCTGGGTGGTGTTTTTTTCTCGGTCGCAGGGACGATGAGGAGTTGTCCTGGTTTTCACAGCGAGGCGTTCAGGTGCCCTCGTTAATAGTAAAACTCGGAGCCTGAAAATGAGTCAAATTGGCCCCGCTGAAATCAGATACACTACAAAACGTGTTAATCCATATTTACTTGTAACAAAGTATTATCAAATACTTTCACTTGATGGAAAATAATACTTCTTCATTGAAGCTATACTTGATATACTTGAATGTTTTTTTATTTTGTTACTTATTACTTGTGAGCAGTGCTACTGTAGTCCTGTAATTTCCCCACTGACCGACTAATGAAGGATTATTTTATTTTATCTTATATAAAAAATATCAAAAGTAAAAGCACCTCATTATGACAAAATGAAAATACTCATTATGCCAAATGACCCATATCAGAATCATGAGTAAAATTGCTTCTATTGGAATCAGCTGCTCTATTATTAAAAAGTGTTAATCCATTTTACTTGTAACAAAGTGTTATCAAATTGTGGTATTTCTACTTTCACTTGAGTAAAATGAATACTTCTTCCACCACTGCTGATACATCTGAATACTGTTAGAATATTTTCCCTTACCGTACTGATATACATACTGCGTATAAATACTTTAAAACTAATGTGAACTAATAAACTAACAAACTACCTAAGAGAAATACTGAAATATTTTATTTAAAAAGGAAATATCCATACTGCAGTGTAGTCCTGCGTCAAAAATATACTTAAAATACTTTCAGCATTAACTGTCTTATGTTTGTTTGTTTGTTATTGTGGGAAAATTGTACATAAACTTGCCAACTGTGTTTTTGTAAGGGATGCTTTTCTGTCAAACTACATATCTGACAAATATATATATATTAACAGCATTATTAGCCCCACCCTGAGCACAGTTCCTGGTAGAAGCCGTATAACCCATTTCCTTGTAAGCCCTGAACGCCCCACATCGTTGACGCAGCTTCCGACTCAGCTGTCAGTTCTCTGTCAATCCTTGAACGCTGCCTGCAACACGCGCTGTGGAAACCACACGATGTGTATCCTACTTTAAATACTGTAGCTGTATTGAATACGTTTTTTTTTTTTTTTTAAATGCACAACGAAGTTATGATCTTATTAACTGTGACTGTAAATCCACTGAACAGTAACATAGTTAGTTAAAGGGTACTATTCTGGTAAATGATTCTTCCAGTTTGCTTTACATTACTGGATGTAAATAAACCATCTTGCTCGGTTTATTAAGCTCTTTGTCTTCGGTTTGTTTTCAGCTTAAACCCCCGGTGTGATGCAATCGCTGTCTCAGGAAATCCAAGGCTTCTCCAAAGGCCGCCTGAAGAAACAGTGCACGCATGTCACCACTGTGATGGGCCGCAGGCTGCTGGAGAGGAGGGGTGATGGAGGAGAAGTGGAGGAGGTGGAGGAGCTGGAGGAGGAGGCTGCATGTGGGTTTGTAGAAGATAAAAGCCTGGACCTTCAAGTCGGGGTCGTCAGGCCCTTCCTACTGCTGGGTAATATAAAACTTCTACTCTTACTACTCCTACTACTGGTACTACTACTACTACTACTACTACTACTACTACTACTACTACTAGTACTACTACCACCCATACTACCTCTACTACTACCTCTACTACCACTATTACTACTACCTCTACTACTACAACTACTACTACGAGTACTAGTCTATATTTATAGCATAATTTTGAACCATTATTTCCACTGTTATTGTTATGATCTGCAGTTACTTCCTGCAAGTATTACGACTGCTACTGCAGCTACACTCACTACATAACTACGACTATTAATTTACTACTATTAGATTTCTATTACTCTATTACATCTATTACTACAACTACTACCACCTCTATTGCTACAACTACTACCACCTCTATTAATACAATGACTACCACCTCTATTACTACAACTACTACCACCTCTATTACTTCAACCACTACCACTTCTATTGCTACAACTATTACCACCTCTATTACTACACCCACTACCACCTCTATTACTACAACCACCACATCAGCTGCCACTTGTACTGCCACTAGTTCCAAAGTGCCTCAGTCTCTTCAGTATTCCAGTCCGCTCAAAATAAATAAATAAAACCCTAATAAGGAATACATCAATGTCGTTAATGTGGACTTCAGGGTGCTTAGTGACCTACCTTTCAGCCGGAGGACGCAGGTCGACACCCGCACATGTCAGCGTGTGTCCGTCCAGCTGAAGTGTCCTTGAGCCTGACATTGAATCCCCACACAGCTCGGCGGTGCCGTTCATCTCTGTGGCTCCACGCCTGTGCCTCGACCGCACTACGGGAGAATGTCTCTGCAGGGATCAATAACATATTACATCTGCTGGGCTCAATAGAGGTGACTCTCTCCCGTACGGCGGGTCACTGCTAACAGCATCAACCTGCTCGGGTCCCTGTTTCCACACCTGACAGGATCAGGACACCTTGTGAACGTTTGACAGGTTTTCTCTCATATTAATAGGCCTCTTTGTCATTGTGGAGATTTCCATATATATATATATATACTATTTCACAATCTTTTATCTTTTCCTCAAACCTAACTATGTAATTCACGATCTTTCCCTCAACCTAACTAAGTATTTAATGATTTTCCTCAAACCTAACTAAGTACTTTACGATCTTTTCCTCAAACCTAACTAAGTATTTCACAATCTTTTCCTAAAACCTCAGTATATTAAAATCTTTTCCTGAACCCAACAAAGCATTTCACAATCTTGTCCTTACATTCAACAGAAATCAATGTCGAGGCAGGCATTTGTCGAGCAAGAGCAGTATATTTCTATTCCTAAAATATATAATTTAAAGAAACTTTTAATACACTGAATGTGACTGAGATCTGCCCTGTGTTGTGTGGCGGGTTGAATTCAGTGCCATGTCTCACTCGTATTTAGAGATGCTGAAGAAATCCTGGCATTCCCGCATCTTTTTTTCACAGATGTGTCAGTTTAAATCTGTTCCTTCTACACCGATGAGGCATATGGACCGAAGCTGGCTTATTTCCAAAGACACGCCATCCTTTTAGATTTAGATTTACTTCTCAAGCGCCGTACATCTGGCATCATGTGAAAGTGGATTGGCCGCCGCAAAGAGCGCACATATTACTACTTTGAAGGCAAGTGGAGCGGCTGCGGAGCGTCCACTCTGTAAGTCTGGAGGAAGCCTTGCCATCCCACTTCCCGTCCATATGTCTCGCTCACATAATTACCCGGCTCCTGCTACTCATGAGGAGTTATCGGACAAATTGAAAGAGACGGTTCCTCATTCTGCTTTAACTGTCTCCTTCAATGACCATGTGCTCTTTCTCAGCCGAAACAGACGTCCAGGTCGGCTTTTCGCTGTATGTTTTTTCTCTTCTAATTGTATTCCCTCCATTAGTGTCTGACCCGCGTCCTCTGCTGCGTTTGCCATTCTCTGCAGCTGCAGATAGTATTGGATGTTTATATCAGCAGCTTTCACGCCGAGTGCTATTCAACATATCGTATGCCCCGCTTTTTATTTCTGTAGCTGTAAGCCTTTTTAATGTCGGTTTCCGCTGACTGATATCTTTCCTCCCCCACTGTTTTCTGTTTTTCTACTTAGTGATACAGCTGCTGAAGTTTTACACCCCTGCATTTAATTTATTAATTGTATATATGTAAGGTTTCATTGCTTTCTATTGAAGCACTGGTTGTCCCCTGCTCAGGTCCTTTACTTAGTAAAAGTAGAAATACTATTCACCATAAATTATTCATAAAAGTCCTGAATATAAAATGTAATTCATGTACAAGTACAGCGATTTTATCAGAAAAATGTAATTAAAGATTAAAAAATAAAAGTACTTAGTATTCAGGAATTTTCTTTTTACACTTGTTATTATCATATTTTACTATTTAAAATATATACATAAAACATATAATATATAATAGAACAGTGTTTGATGAATACATATAAGTGCATTTAAATATACTGGGTAGATATCTATAGCTGTCAAATAAAGGTAATGGAGTAATAGTATAAAGTAGCATCAAGTGAAAATACTGTCAATAAAAGTATGAAAAAAACTGTACTTGTGTACAGTGAAGTACATCCCACCATTGAATTAGGCTCCAGGGATAAAAAGTATTTCCATTATCCTTTAATCCTTTGATAGTAAGACATTTATTGTTTGTAAAATGTCCCAAAAATACAGAAAAATGGATTCAAAATGTCCTAAATTAAGGGGATATCTCCACAATTAAGTTCTGTTTTCAACCAACAGCCTTAAACCTAAAGATATTCAACTCAAAATGTCCGCCTCACGGTTATCACAAGTCTGTCCAAAATATCATCACTTCCTAATGTTATCATTGTAGACATTTGTGTGAAATTCTCCTAATTAGCAGATGAAGTCTTGAGTAATGACCTAAAAGGAGTTTCGTGAGGTCACAGTGGCATCTTCACCAGTTTGTCCTCGCACACATGAGGAAAGATTCAAAGAAATTCCCTCCAGTCGTTCACAAGATACGGGAGACGAGTGGGGTCGCAGCGACCTTGACCTTTACCCTTTCACTTCCAAAATTTCACCAATTCATCCCAGAGTCCGTGTTGACGTCCGTGCCAAATTTGTACAAGTTGCCATCATGCGTTCCTGAGATATTCTCGTTCACGACGATGGCACACACACGCACACGCATAACGCCCCCGGCTGTCACCGAGCGCGCAGACATAACAAACATAAAATCATCTCATTTTCAAAGCCGCCACCAGAGAAACGTTTGGCCCTTTTGTTTGATGAACGACTTAAAAGATGAATCAATGTTTACAGTTCGAACAAAACCAGCTGCATCATCATCATAAAGCTGATAGTGCCGTACAGCCGAATTAAGCGGAACAGTTTGTTTCTCTCATGTCAAAACGGAGACGCAGATAAATATTCATGCGGCGTTTGATCATTTTTATAACCGAGCAATTATTGTCAGCCCGCAGGAAGCATTTTTTTTTTCTCCAATGTATTATTTAAATGGCTTAAGCAGAGGCGTGCCCTCTGGTCTGTTGTCTTCTCATCAAGTTGTTTCTGCCTTTTTCAGCCTCTCAGGATGCAGCCCACGACATTGACACCCTGCAGAGATATAAGGTCAGTGCGGAGCGATCGATGGCGCGGGCGTGCCCTTGCCTTGTTGTGACGGTAGTGACATGAGATTAGAGGCGACCGCGGAGGTGTGCGCCGCCGTCCCTGCTGGGTCGGCGCACACCGAGCAGATAGCCGGAGAGGGGCCTCGTGACTCGGTGCAGTGACAGTTTAGCTCAGTAGAGGGAGTAAATGATTACAGTAGGTCTCGGCGCCACTCCTCCACTTCAGAGGAATGTGACTACTCCTCTCTGCAGTGGCCGCTCCCGACCGTGAGCATATTGCTTGCCTGTGCAGTCTCGGGGATGATGAATTGGGGAGGTTACAAATACCTTCGCTTCCTATTTCTGGGATGAAACTCTGACTGCTTGATAACCTAGAAAAAAAAAAGCAGCAACCCGGGGTTTTCTCAGATGGATATTGAAGCTCAGACGTGACAGTGGGCTCAAAGAGGATGATTCAGAAAGTAAAGGATCTGTTCTTTACCAGTTCAATAAACATTCACTAGTGTCTGAATACAATGACTTTAATATTGTCAGTTGAAGCTGTAAATTGTGAAGAAATCAAATCTCTGTTCAAGAAAGGCATCTTGTTTTTGAGTCTTGGTTTTATCCAGGCGGCAACCAGCCAATGCAGAAGTTTCTAAAAACTTGCATTCTCTCTGCTGACCACAAGGGGACGACTTCTTTGGTTGTATAGAAGTATATGCTTTATGAGTTAAAGCTGCATTCTCTCTACTGACTACCAGAGGGCGACTCCTCTGGTTGTATAGAAGTCTATGCTTCATGTGTTAAAGCTGCATTCTCTCTCCTGACCACCAGAGGACGACTCCTCTGGTTGTGTAGAAGTCTATGTAAATGACTCTACTTCTCTCTGGATTTATTCCCTCAGTAAATATTGTAAACATGAGTCTCTGTCTCAATCTTGAGTTTTAAAGTCTGAGTTTGTCTTGGACTCCACATCCACTAAATCTGTTTTTCTGGATGGCTAAACTTTGCTGTTTTTGCCACTCTGCTGGATTTAGCTCCTTCATTAACTCATTAGTTATGGATGAAAAGAGCAAGAGAAAAAAGGTACCATCTGCATTACAGAAGTGAGAAAATCCCTTTTATTTCAGCAGGTGAACACAAATTACATCATCAATCATATTTTATTTGCGACATAACTCGATTTTGAGAACACACTTGCGAACATGGCAGAGGCCGAGAATGATCCGAAAGATTACATCAGACCTGGATATGCTATATATGTATTATGCTTATATTAATGTTTTGAGATATAACGGTTTATTAGATTTTTATGTTGTATTTTCAATGGTGCACTGTACGATATCCCAGGCATTAATATAGCAGCAAACAAGGATTATCTATGTAAAGATGTCTACCTGCAGTAACCCCTTCATTCCCCCTCAGGTAAACAACGTTAGCTCCGTTAGCCGTAGTTTGCACTGTTAACGCTGTTAGCACCGCTAGCCGCGAGCCCCCTGGCTCAGCTGCCGCCATGTTGAGAGCTGTGAAGAGGCAATTGAAATACTCCCAATTCCGTTATTGCACCTTTATCATCAGCTGAGGAAAATACAGGGTTTTTTGGTCTGTTGGTCAAAGAAAAATAGTCAAACTACTCCTAATAAATGTGTGTTAGATGAATACAAAAAACATATACCCAGGGTGTTCCAAAAGCCTGATCATTAGTGCGTGTAAACACACTAATTTAGTGATGAACTATAATCTGTACCAGCCTGTGTTATTATAAAAGGGAAAGGCAGTCGCTATTCTGTAATTCTGTTGTCAACAAACCCCATGAAAATATTACAAATAAATAAATAATGTGTCTGTCTACAGTGCAGTCTAGTGAAATGGTGCATTTGTTGGGGACTGCTTCCTGCTGCGGATTAAAACACACTTTAGGCCAGTGTATCTGAGATTGAGTCAGCATAAACGACAGTGTGTGTGTGTGTGTGTGTGTGTGTGTGTGTGTGTGTGTGTGTGTGTTCATAGTAATAAAAGAACATGTCACCCAGCGCAACAGTGAGACTAGTTGATGTGTTTTCAACAGTTTTAAGACAACAATAGAGCTCTATGGCTCAGAGGAAGAAGACACATCAGGCTTTAGATACACACAGACATTCATTATTAGTTTTTTGGTCTTTTAACATCAATTAGAAACATCTGGAACATCACCAGATGCATCCTTTTAACTTAGATGTTAGATGTTACAAGCGGTCCGAAAGCAGACGTAGAGGAGGGGAGAAGCGAGTCCTCTGAGGTGAGCTCGTTTAAGTGAGAGAAGACGGAGCCATCTGTCTTCTTTCCCGTCTCCCTCTTCATCTCTCTGTCCCCCTGCCCTCTCGCTCCGTCAACATTCAGGTTGCGTCGTGTCATCAATATGGCTGACAGGACATCTCTGTCGCCAGAACAGTCTTTAAGATGCTCGGGGGGGGGGGGGGGGGGGGGTCGTTTTGCTGAAGGAGTGTGTGATGTCCCTGTCTCTCCCCCTCGTCAGGTGACTCACGTGCTAAACGTGGCCTACGGAGTCTCCAACCTGCTCCCAGATCAGTTGGTTTACAAGACGCTGCAGATCCTGGACCTCCCAGACACGGACATCACCTCGTATCTCGAGGAATGCAGCGCCTTCGTCGATGGGGCGCGAGAAAAGGTACACACATTCACATATACTACGTCTTAACAAGTGGAGTCTCCTGTGTAGAAGGTCATAAAGGTCATTTTTTTTACCCAAATGCAACATATTATTGAGTGAGCTTCAGAGGTGCTCCTCGGCAGGCTAGCTGTTCCCCTTGGTTTCCAGCCTTTGTGCTAAGCTAATCAGCTTCACATCTACCACAAACACATGAAAGTGATCAATCTTTAAACATGGATTGTGAAACATAATTGTTGAAACACCTTTTTGATTCTGATTCTTTGAAAAAGCAGCATTTGTATGTTGTAGTTTGTAAAAAAGTGACTCCATTTGAGTTTTCTATATACTGTTATGTATTAACTACACAAAATAATATTCAATATGGTATTTAAAATCGTAATGTGTAGTGTAGAGTATCTAGTAAACACAGCCAACAGATAATTACAGAGAAAGCGCACACACACACACACACACACACACGCACACACACACACACACACACACACACACACACACACACACACAGATTAATGTTTTTTACCAGATAAGAAGATGCATTTAAATCTCTATTTAAAACATTTCTTCTCTCAGTCTTTTATATCAGCTGGCTAATTCAACATGTCAGTGTGCAGCGCGCGGCTTTTCTGCCGCCTCGCTGCGACGCATTTACATACATCTGCAGCAGTCAGTTATCTGTAACTCAGCACAAAGGAGAGGCGGGGTGGCTGGAATACCTAATAAAAGAGCACGCTGGGGTCATTTAATGTAAGAAAGTCAACGTTTACGCTCACACCTCCTCACCCCCACACTCCTTCCCTCAGTCGTCTCATGTGCTGCATGTAATACTTTTTAAGGGATTATTTCCAGGCAGAGCATTATTTCCTCTGTGTGTGTGTCTGGAGATTGACCGTAAGCAGAACATAATGTGATGTGAGCAGTGATATGAAAACACTCAGCTCGAGCGCAATGAAATAACAGCAAAACAAGAAACTCCGAAAAAACCAAATTAAGTCTCCGTGTTCGCTGTGATGGATTATCTTGCTCGGGCAATTTTCAGTTTGTACTGCAGAAGTTTTCTTCTTGTTGTTGCTTTTTTTTTAACTAAAGGAAGGAAAACAAGAGCTGATATGTGACTGCAGACACCGGCACAAATAACACAAAGCAGCAGAGAAACCCCGTTTGATTGATAGAAACTTATTAAAGACCGATGTCGTTCTTTCCCCCCCCCCCCCCCCCGTATGTCCTGCTTCATTTGATTGTATTTCACCCAGAGGAGCCGCCTGATTGGGTCACATTTTGAAATGAAAGCGGAGCGATAACACTGATAACGTGTCAATTACAGCAGCTCAAAAGCCGCCACACACATGTGTGTGTCGGTGTGTGTGTGTGTGTGTGTGTGTGTGTGAGGCCACAGACAATTTAAAATCTCCGGTGCCTCAGTGGGTATTAATTGACATGTAAAAAAATAAATAAATAAAATGTGCGTTTAAGGTTTCGGTTCTGCTGCGCCCTCTCAGAAAGGAGAGAGACTTGTATTATGGATGGGAGGCGCCACGCTGAACAAAAGAGACAAATGTGACAATATGCTAAGCTTCGGTTCGGAGCCGTGGGCCTGCACGCATTGTCTAAAGATGTGGCTGGAATTTACAAAAAAAAAAAAAAAAAAAAAGTAATTTCCAGCTTCGGCACTTTAGGCTGTAAAATAATTACATCAACATTAATATTAATCATACCGCAAATTCTTGACACGCAGAAAAACCCCACAGACTCAGATTTATTCTGTCTCGACTTGCTCGACGCGCTTCTGACTAATGCTGCTTTCAGAGGTGTCGGAAAGTCAGAAATGACTGATTGTCACAAGGATTTGAATAAGTTTGTCATTTTTAAATGACAAAAAAAGAGGATTTTGGGGGGTTTCAAGTGCTAATGTTTTTAAGCGGTCAGGTCTGAAACGTCTGCATTACTTCAATACAACAGAGTTGGATGTTTAAATGTCACTCTTTAGATGTTTTTGGAGCGCAACAAATTCAATTCCATTTGCCTTTGTTGTATCGTTGCTTTTTTAGCAAAAATCACAGAGGTGCAGAGGAAAATATGTTCAGACAATCCATGTTTCTTAGGTTCTTCTTAAGGCCAAGTAACCATGCACTTAATACCAACCAGTTACCTTTAAATATATCTTATATATATATATATATATATATATATATATATATATATATATATATATATATATATATATATATATATATATATATGTGTGTGTGTATACCGTAAAAGTCAGGTTACAAGCCGCTACTACCTTCGGTGGGCGTCCCTGCTAGCTCCCAGCTGTAGCCAGCTAGAGCTGCTGCTAGTTCCCCGCTAGCTTCCGCTACTTCCTGCTAGTTCCCCGATAACCACCGAAGGTACCAGAAGGACCAGCTCCAGCTCGACGCCTGTCTCGGGCAGCGGGGACGTGGGCAGTAGCAGTAGCAGCGGGAGCTAGCAGCAGCATTAGCAGCAGCACTAGTCGGGGACATCCACCGAAGGTAGTGGCGGCTTGTTACCTGACTTTTACAGTATATATATATATATATAGTCTCTCTCTCTCTCTCTCTCTGTCCACAGGACGGTGTTGTGATGGTCCACTGTAACGCCGGCGTTTCGCGCTCCACCTCCATCGTCATTGGCTACCTGATGCTGAGGGAGGGGCTGTCGTTTGATGACGCGTACAGTCAGGTGAAGGCGGCGAGGGCCTCAGTTCGCCCAAACCCCGGCTTCTACCAGCAACTACAGAGCTACAAACCTTAAAGCTGCATTCATTCTTTCTTTTTTGTCCACTAAACAACACATATATCATCATTGGACCCTTTAAGATAATATGGTCACCAAGTCCCATATTTACGCTCATTTTTAGCTCTGTTTTTGGTCTCCACCGAAGAGGAAATGTCTTGATTTGTACCTGCTAAATGCTCCGCTGTGTTCACTAGCTAGTCATAAACGTGCCTGACTAACATTTGATGCTGAGCAGGAAGCATACAGTTGTTGTTTTTTCTACTGAAAACAGTGGCCTGTAAGAGTGAAAGTTGCATCCTGCAAAACCAAAACAATGAGCTGAAAGACGCTATAAGGGGAGCTGCAGAATTGGTGATGATTCTCTTTGGGATTTGTCACAGGGGCTCTTATCACATTACACTTTATCCAAAAATATTGATTAGTGTAGCTTCAAGGAAGTAGACATATCTTCTTCAATTAAAAAAGACTTAAAAGATACAATATATATATATATATATATATATATATATATATATATATATATATATATATATATATATATATATATATATATATATATATATATATAAACACCCACAGTAGAGTGTTCAGAAGCTGCAGGACTTTTCTCTTACCTGTGACTCCATTTTGAATATTGTCAATGGCTCAATCTCAAATTGCGGCAGGACGATATTTAAATGGTTTGAATGCCTCGCTAAACATTGTTTGGTAACACAGAAACAATGTGCTGTAATGTATTCAAACTTGGTGTGCCACATGAATGTTGAAGCACTTTCCCAGTTTGTACGCATGTGTCGAGCGTTTCGTTTGTCGAAAAATGGAGCAACTATGTGAAAAACTGTGTCTGCCTTTTATTTCACACACTGATTTCCTGTTAGATTTATTCATTCTGGGAACACTTGTTTTCTTTGCAGTATGGATTGCGTTCTAATTAAAGACGTACACCACTTTTTTTTCTTCTTTCTTTCCGGAGGTTGAACTTGATTTCTTTCTCAACTACATGAGCCGTATACACCTTCAATTATAATGATTACCCTCGCTGCAGCACCGTCTCCATCAATTTCACAACTTTGCAAAGTTGATGCGCTAACCTCGCTCCCTTGAAATAATTAGCTTGTAATTAGCTTGTTAGATAATGGGGGAGAATCCATTTGGCTCACATGCTAATCAACATGCACCGCTGGGACGGACTCCTAACGCTGCAAACCCACAGCACACAAAGGTATCATTTTCTCATCTTCACTGTTTAAATGGAAATACGTCTATAGGGCAGATGTGTGTTTGTTGTTCACCCATCTGAGAGCATTCGCTGATTGTTATTATACTCATAAATGTCCAGGGTGCTGGAGTTAAAAGGCCAATCCATAGAAGAGGAAGCGTTCTTCTGCACACTGAAAATGTGACCTAAATACATTCTGGATTTGTGAGAAAGAACATTTTAGAAAATAAATGTGCTGGGTTTCACACTGTAATCTGCATTGTTACAGTGAAACAAAAATGAACATCAAGTTTACTGCCCCCAAGCACAAAATGACCATAATTTTAACAGCAGTTATGAATATTAATACTGACGCTGTGATTACTTCACCAGCTGTTGAGATTTGTCTGGTTTAAAAAATATTTTTTCTGGCTGACGTTTTGAATTACAGGGTGAGCTTCACCGGCAGTAGCAACGAGGGCTGGTCAGACTGAATTATGGATTAACTCTTGACTTCTCACCACCATAAAGTTCACACCTGTGGGTTTGAGTGAAATGTGTCAGCCAGGCATCAACCTGCGGTTTTGAAAAAGTGAAGCTGAAGTGAAATTGTATTCTCTCTACTGGCCACCAGTCTATGCTTCATGTGTTAAAGCTGCATTCTCTCTACTGGCCACCAGGGGTGACACCTCTGGTTGTATAGAAGCCTATGTTTCATGTGTTAAAGCGGCATTCTATCTCCTGACCACCAAAGGGCGACTTCTCTGGTTGTATAGAAGTCTATGCTTCGTGTGTTAAAGCTGCATTCTCTCTCCTGACCACCAGGGGTGACTCCTCTGGTTGCATAGACGTCTATGCTTCATGTGTTAAAGCTGCCTTCTCTCTACTGACCACAAGTGGGCGACTCATCTGGTTGTATAGAAGCCTATGCTTCATGTGTTAAAGCTGCATTCTCTCTTCTGACCACCGAAGGGCGACTCCTCTGGTTGTATAGAAGTCTACGCTTCATGTGCAAAACCAAACAAATAACCAAAAAGAGCCAATGGAATGGAAAACAAGCAAATAAATAAAATAAGCAAACAAAAACAGGGCAACAAAGAATAACTGACTGTGGATCCGGGACACAACTATAGCTGCCAAACAATTGCCAACTGTACAATTTCTGCATTCTGATGGATTAACTCTTCAAAAGAGACATTTCTGCTGCATTTGCCCCCTTTTTTAATGTATTTTTTCAAAAGCAGCTTGGCAGTTTTTCGCTCTTTGCTCGGGGGAAGCGGAGAGGTGGAGGTTGGTTCTGTGCCAGAGACTTGGAGGAGGAGATCAGTTTTTGCCAAATTGGTCTCAATCCCTACCAGTCCCATAAAAGGTCATAGATTATTTAGGACGCCTTCGAAGCCGGGGACTGAGCCGGCCGCGGTCTGTCACTGTTAATAAGTACATATTCGGAGGCCAACGGCGTCGTTTTACCCCCCCTCCCACCAAATAAATACACGACTCTGCTTGTTATAGACCTAAATTGAAAAACAGGCAAATAAAATATTGAACCAGTGTGTGACTAATGCAACAGTGCCAGTGTGCAGGCTGTGACAGCACTCGAGTGTTGGCCTTTCCTTTTTGGTGTCGTTCGGCGGTGTATCGCTGAAGAGTATCTGCTGTGAAGCCAACTGGGTTTCCCCTGACATTTTTGTGACATTTCACCGTCTGGATGTGACGGCCCACAGCACGGCACAAGCTGTCCCATCTGCAAGGGTCTCGAGGGGTCCGGACCGACCGTCGCAGCCTGAGAACAGTCTGGATGTGAGGATATTTAACGGACAGCGAGAGGTGGGCTACACTCAGGATGTGGAATAATTCCCCCCAAAGCGGCGCGCGGCGTTATCTCGGCCTGTTGGCTTTGATTAGATTTGATGAGCCGCAGAAGCGAACAATAGAGGATAATAATAACATAAATATCGTCTGCTCGCGCGCTGCTCCTCACGTGCATTTCTTGACATTACGAGCACATGTAAGCGCGGCTGCGTGCATGCCATCTGCATTTAGAAAAGTGCACATTAGCACATGTAAATCATACGCGAGTGTTGTGTAAGAATGCATTGGATGAGGGGGAAGTGTTGCTTTTACATATGTTTCAGCACACATGTCTTCCTGTTGTTCTGTCTGTGGGTCCAAGGGGACGTCACTAAATATTTACATAATTAAATCAGGGTTTTGTTGCATTTTTTTAACACAGCCAGTGCACATTTTGAGCAAATATAGAGATGACTGACAAATTTGAAGAACACAATAACAAATGAGTAGAGAAATTGGGGGGAAATATTCTGGAACTGGACTTAATGTTGGAGACACTACAGATGAATATGATTAAAAAAAAACATGTCTACTCGATATCACCGTAAGATTTTCCCAGTTGAATACTGACATCAACTCAGTTTTTTTGTATTACAAGTTTTCTGAACTATTATCTTTGAATATTCAATGTATTTGAGCAATAAGGTACGAGAGGCAGTACTGTATCGTCAATAATGTACAGTTCAAGGGTAACAGTACATTATTATAACTGTACATTATTTTGTGATTAGCTATTGAACCTTTTTTATTCCCCATCTTAGTTTCCGGTTTTACGCCCTCGCTCCCCGCTAATTAGTCTGCTCGGTGTACAGGACATTATGGTTCAATACAGTACACCCCCTGACTTACTCTCAACCAATCAGAATGCTAGATTTCATCAACCGGTATAATAATATTAAATATGTGCTAGTTTGCATACATTTCCAAAATGCCAAGTTTAAACATTCTTGATTCCATTTAATTGACATACTAGATTAAAATTATTTGTTTTAAAGACATTTTAAATATCTCTTTGTGCCACTTCATAAATCAGAAAATACTTTCAACAGACACAAAGCAAAAATATAGATTTGTCATGTTTTTAGGAATAAAGTGTTGGATAAATCAGGCTATGAATGATGTATGAACAAACCCCTCTGTAGAAACTTCAGAATATAAATATTAATGAAACTGGAAAGTTTGGTGGTTGAGATTTCTGAGAAAACGGCCTTTAAAGATATGTTTTTCAGGTGAATTTGGTGAAAAAGAAAATGGATAGATATCACCATAACATCCCCAGTTGACTAATTACATTACGACAATTATAGTCTTAGTGAATTTAGGAGAAATCGAAATAGCAAAAAGTCGTAAAATAATGTATTTTGGATGTTTTCTCTCCTGTCGCCTGAAGGAAAACATGTTGGGGAAGCCAAACATTTGACTGGCGCATTGAAAACGATGTTTTTGCCTGAAGTGCGTCCTCATAATTTGTCACCCATCTGTGCCTCCACTTCCAAAATCATCCGCCCCTTTAACAGTTTAAAACATCTTATGTGCTCACCAGGAAAAACTGCAATAAAACATTTGAGCTGTTCCTCCACATAAATGCGGGGATAAGCAAGCATTAGCATTAATTCTGTTATTTGTTTTCCCCTGTGGGGTGTGATATGTTATTAAATAAACCAGGCGTTCATATAACACGCGACATTATTACGGGACATATTTCACAGGTTTCCCTCTTATCCTCAGAAATTATTAAAATAACATCAAATTATCTGGCTGTTGCATTGAATATCCAAACAGAAGCCATGTGCGTACAGTAAATGTCCAGAATGAGGTACGAGGGGAAACTATACTCTATGTGTCCGTGTGCATTCTCCCCTGGTTTCCCATTTTGTGTGTTTTATTTCTAACAAATAAAAGCAAACCGATGCATATATACAGTTTAAAGTAATGCATAAAGCAGCAGAAGTATTGACCGGGGAGTACAAAGTTGAATTTGTATTCGTGTAAAATTAATCTAGTGGAGCCGATGGGAGGGTTTTTAAGCTTATTGCAGTGTTGGATCATGGGACCCAAAGTAGAAGGAAATTCATCAGATAAGCCTCTTACTGTGTACTTTATTTTCTCAAAGCTCAACAACAATATTCGGTCACTAAACCAGAGAGAGAGAGAGAGATGAGAAAGGCTCTGGGGGGAAGTTCTTGACAATTTCCTGTTGAGGAAATTCCTCCTAGAAGCCCACACCGACGCAAACGTGGTCATTCGGAGAGAGGGGAAGGGTTTGTTTTGTGGCGCGCCGTCAGTGGTCTTAGGGTTGGAGACGGAGATTAGAGAACGGAGGCGGGACGTGAGTGCGGTTTCTGTTGGGAGAGTATAACAATATTATAAAATGAACCTGTAATTAGTGGCCGCGCACGTGGACAGAAGGAGTGTCGGTGCAGCGGAGCGTCGCAGGAAGTCCTTCTTTCAAAAGGTCGTTAGGTTCACGTTCACTTAACGAGGTCCGGCAGGGGAAGTGCAACCAGAAATACACAGAGTACACACTGCAGGCTTCAGTCACATGTACACAGACACACAACAAACACTGTCTGTGAACCGGATCATTGGTAGTAATTGATGATATGTACACGAGGACTGCGTGACCGCTCCATCAACAACACTAATAAACATGACCGGACAGTTTTGGCTGTAAAGATTACGATTATTCATCCAGTATTTATTCAGATTTCTCCGGCATTAAATGCATGTTTTTTTTTTGGCAGTGAGTCATGCAATGTGGTCAAAAGGTCTCATTGACTTCATGTGAAATTGTTTATTTTTATTTTTTTAAGCTTAGCTCATTTTGGAAAGACCGTATGCATCCAGCGAGCGGGAAATGACGAGCCCGCTTTTTCAAAGAAAAGCACAAAAAAATGAGGGGTAACTTTTTATAAGATCTACGAATTTAAACGTTTCTACTGGATCAAAATGGCGGCCATCAGTATATATGTTCTTTATGATAGAGCTTTTTTTACCAAGCACAGAATTTATGGCAAATTAATCATAGAATAATAAAAACTATTGAAATAGTACCATTTTTATCAGGTACCAATTTACATCAAACTTTACCATAAAAATACAACAAAAAAAGACAATAACATACGTATACTACTCATCTATAATCAATACTAATCCCAAAACCAGAACACTCTTCCAGGACCCTCTGGGGGTCCCCGGACCTCACTTTGAGAACTATTACTTTACGGTGTGAAGATTTGCTTTATTTCTTGCTGTTGTTTTGCACACAATGAAGATCAAAATGTTTTGTTTAGCTTGTTGTGAATTTGGAGTAGCCAATAAGATGCAGCCTCATTTTTTATTAAACTAAAGCGAGCACACGAGGTGCTTTAATGAATTCTATGCAAGGCAGAAATCCATAATTCATCTGTATTGCTTATTTTAGTGGGGAATTTGGAAATAGGAAAAAGTCTTCAACGCCTGAAAACACACCTTTAAGATACACAGGGAGTCTGTTAATATTCAGACATCCAAACTTTTCTGTGAGCGGAAGTTTAATCCACTTTAGCTGGAATACGTTTATGATTTTTCTGATTAAATCAGAGGATCAACATTTCCAGAAAGATAAATATATACTTACCAAACTGGATTACAGGGTTGATAAGAGGGAGATAAGAGAACATTAGATGGGGACGTATAAAAAAGGATGGAAAAAAACTAAAGACCGACCTCTGCGTTTTTATCCTCAAAAGGAGAAACAAACTGCAGTACAATGAAATAAATACATTAAAAAAAAAGTAGTAGTGACTCGTCATATTTAGCTTGTGAGCTAAACTGTCCGGAATACTTGATTTAGCCCAACATGTCCTCTCCGGTTTAGGGACCAGGAGACGTTATTTCTCGCCATCTTGATGTCTTTTGATGCTCTGAGTGAGTCAGCGTTTTACCGGCAGCGAGCAGACGCAGTGTCTCCCTTCTACTTACCGGCCTCCTGCAGAGAAACCGTCCTTTTATTAGTTTTAAAACGCGCTACATGTTGCTTCTACATCTCCGGAGGCCGCTTACATCTTCTGCTAAACAGCGGGGGGGCGAGGGGCCTTAAACGAGGTGGCGGAAGCTCCTCCAAGGATCCGATCCCTCGTGCCGGGGGGACGCATCTGCTCGAGAGTCAGAGAAGGAGCCTCAATCAGACTCCCGCCACTTTGCTCTAGCAACTTTCAGTATAAAATAATGAAAAATCAACAAACCATGAGCAGTTGGCTTTTGCAGAGTTACATCCAGGGTTCACCTTTGACCTGCTGTTCTCGTTGTTTTATGAAAATGCAGCTTTTCCAAAGCTGAAAATGCACATTGTTCACTTCACATCACTTATCCGGGGTAATTGGGTTACCGCTGGGTGTTTTTTTTTTCTTCATTTTCTTTCCGCAGCCACTTGTGTTGCGTGCAGAAGTGGAACTCACAAAATCACTTTGCCGATTTTAGGAGTCGTTTTCCTTCGAGGTTTCAGCCGGAAAAGATTAGGAGTCGCTGATTATGTACTTTGTTTTCTCAGCCGAGCGATTGCATCTCAACTCGTGATTGCCGTGACGTTTGATTCTGACTGACTGAGCGCGTTCGGGCCTGGGAGCTCGACTCGAACGACGTTTGAACAACAGAATCATCGCATCATGACTCGGTTTTGTGTGGATGAGCTGAGCTCCTCCTCGTAAAGTGACCGAGGCGACGTTTACGTGCTCAAAATGCTGCGACGTGAATCATGAAAATGACCACCGATGTTCACAAGCGTTTTCCGTTCTTATGCCATGTTCGCAACAAAACACTTGTGAATATTCGCAACGCTGTTTCGCCTGATTTTACTCGCTCGATTTTATGTGTTTAATTCGCTTTTTCGCAACCATTAGTGGCAGAAAGGGGAGGCAACTACATTACCCCAAGTTATCAATACATAGCCTAACTAGCTAACCTAAACTGACCCGGTCACGTTCCTGTAGCTACCAGCACATAGCCTCACTAGCTAACCTAAACTGACCCGGTCACGTTCCTGTAGCTACCAGCACATAGCCTCACTAGCTAACCTAAACTGACCCGGTTACGTTCCTGTAGTTAGCGGCACATAGCCTAACTAGCTAACCTAAACTGACCCGGTCACGTTCCTGTAGCTACCAGCACATAGCCTCACTAGCTAACCTAAACTGACCCGGTTACGTTCCTGTAGTTAGCGGCACACAGCCTCACTAGCTATCCTAAACTGACCCGGTTACGTTCCTGTAGTTAGCGGCACATAGCCTCACTAGCTAACCTAAACTGACCCGGTCACGTTTCTGTAAAACAGTTTTCATTTCCACGATCAACCATGGAACATGAACAACTATTTCTGCGTTATACTTGTTGTGAAAATACCACAAACGTGGGAAAATCAAGCGCCCCCAAGTCTGGGTCAATATTATCCGTAGTCGCACAGGACGAGTCCTCCGGGACAAGTGTCTGAATGTAGCGCTTCCAGGCGGACCGGCAGCCATCTTGAATTTAGCTACGGCAGGACGGCAGGACGGCAGGACAGCGGTCACGGCGGTGACGACAGGCGGAGCTTCTCAACACTGATTGGCTCTCGCAACTCAGCATCGGGCGAGAAGGTGAAAAAGCAAAAAAAAAAAAAAAAAAAAAGAGCAAATGTTTATTTTTTTTCACAGAATTTTTCAACTTTTACATCTGCAGTTCAACTTTAAGCCGCACGAGGGAGCCTGAATGTTCGTATTCATCCGACAATTGTAGCTTACATCGTTGAATCCAATATAAAAAGACGAGCGGCTATTATGTTTGAGAGATGTCAGAGATCATCTGTTAAAGACCATCAGCTCCTTTAAATCCAGATGACTTTCCTGTTTGATGTTGCCTTTAATTGAACCAAATTCACTTCACTCACTTCTGCATTTTATTTCTTAAATTGCACTGCAGTTTTTATTCTATTTTAAGTTTTTTGACTGTTTTTTAAAAATGTTTTAATGAATGTTATCAATTGTTTTTAAATCTTGTTTTCTTCTGCATTATGTTGTGATGCTTTTAACAGTTTCACATGAAGCACTTTGAATCGCCTTGTTGTGTGAATGTGCTCTACAAATATACTTGCTTTGCTTTGCCTAAATCAATATAAGTTTGCACTACTGTGAGTATTTCTACTGTTTTCATGCCTCGCTCTTCTTTTCTCGGCTTAAATATGCCTCCACATGATCCATCTCGACGTCCTCTGTCCACCTCGTTCAGTATTTGTGTGTTTTCTTTTCTCCCTTCGAGTGTGAAGAGCATCAAACCGACGTGGCTGAAGTGCCCTTGAGCAAGACACTAAATCCCCCACCGAGCTCCACGGTCCTACAATCGCGTGAAACGTTTGATAAAACCAAGACAACACGGGGAGGCGTTAAAGGACTCGCTCCCCTCTCACCAGTAGGGGGAGCTTGTCTCCTTCGGCTCGAGAGAGAGAGAGAAGAGAAGAGAAAAAAAAGAAGGAAGGGAGAGAGGGAGATGATTAAAGAGAGAAGAAAGACAGCAAGAGGCAGAGAGAGAGAGAGGGATGGAGAGGGAGGGAGGGATGGAGAGGGAGGAGAGAGCAAGCGTCAGCACTCCATGCGTTAAAAGGGCAGATGGTAACCGCGGGTAACTGAGGAGCAAACCACTCTGCTGGCCACAGAGCAAGAGATCAGCGGAGAGAGAGAAAGAGAGAGAGAGAGAGAGCGCGAGAGAGAGAGGGGGACGCGAACACATGCAGCGCAGCGGAGGAGAGGAGAGGAGCGCCTGAGAGGAAGCTGCTCGCCGGCTCTGAAGAGAGGAGGAGAAGACTGACTTCTTCATCTCCTCCGCACTAACAAGGAGAGGAAGACAAGAGACGGAGGAGAGGAACAAAGACAGGAGGCAGGGGATCTGGGAGAGAGAGAGGGGGGGGGGGGGGATAGAGAGAGATAAGGGAAGGATATATATGTGTATATATATTTGTATATATATCTATATATTTAAACAAAAAGTATCCCTCCCTTCTACTTAAAGGAGATACAGAGACAAAGAGGAAGGGAAACAAAAGAAGGGATGGAGAGGTTGTGAAGTGAGAGAGAGAGAGAGAGAGAGAGAGAGGCAGCGGACGGGAGATAGTTAAGAGGAACTGCAAGACTGATCAATGAGAGGCTGAGATTTCGGGAAGAAATTTCGACTCAGCAAGAAAGCGAGAGAGAGAGAGAGAGAGAGGGAGGGAGGGAGAGAGTCAATGACAAGGAAAGATTGATGAATGAAAGATGGGAGCAAAACATCTGGAGAGAAAAAGACTTCATTAAAGAGAGAAATATTTAAAAAGGGGAGAGGCAAGATTCTCTCTTTTGGGGGGAATAGAATATAAAAAATAGCAGTAAGACAACGACAAGAAGATGAGAGCGGAAAGAAAGGAAGAGCGGAGGGTGAAATATTTAAAAAGAGGCAGAAGCTGAAGGGAAGAAGGAAGTCAAAAACTTAGAGAAGAGAGGGAATAAATCAGAGCTAGTGACGGAGGGAGGGAGAGAAACTACTCCTTGTCTTATTGCTCCTGTCCCTCCTTTACTTCATAAATCAAGAGGAGGAGAGCCGACGATGAGGAGAGCCGCACAGAGTTGAGCGAGACAGAGGAAGAAGAAGAAGAAGAAGAAGAAGAAGAAGAAGAAGAAGAAGAAGAAGAAGAAGAAGAAGAAGAAGACTTTTTTCTTGTTTTGTTGGTTGATTCTAAACTCCAGAGAGACGTTTTTGAGTGCAGGAGACCTGTTTGAACCCGATGGCGTGCTACTACATTGTGATCAGTTCCACCCACCTGCGTGACGGACACCTGAGGAGCATCAAGGGGGTGTTCAGAGGACCAATAGGAGCCCACGGCCAGAGGAACACGGTAAGGCCCCCCTGGACACAAACAAAAAACAAAAAAACAAAAAACAAAGCAAATCAAAGCGCTCTTATTTTGAAAAGTTCAGGCTTTTTTTTTGTTTGGTTTTCAGGGAGTCGCTTCCAGTGGAAAGCAGAATGCATGTGTGTGTATTTGTATCTAATCTCCTGCATTCATGAAAAGCAGAAGTCATTACCTCTAAATCAGCACGACTTAGGCCACGCCCACTCCGTTGATTGGCAGTTCCTTTAATCACTGTGTTTGCCGAGCTAATTAATTGCCACTTCCATTAGGTTAATTGACTTGATATTGGAGGCAGAAAGCTCCAGATGGAGTGTGTGTGTGGGGGGGGGGGTCTCTTCCTTCTTCTTCTTCTTTCACTAAAAGCTTCTCTGGCTCCTGTTTTCTGTCTTTTAAGTGTTCAGGGTTTGATGTCAGCAAGAAGTCAGCAGCGTTTTCTTCTCCTCTCCTTCGTCTTTACGTACACATGCCGCCTTTTAGTTTGACATGAAAGCTCACAAACGCGGGAGCCACATGTTCACTCTCGGGGGCTTAAGCGCACGTATCTGAAACTAATATCTTTTTCACAATTCCTCCTTGTCGACACATTTTTTAATGAGCCGCTAAAAATAACACACACACACACACACTCTGATAAGACACTTCTACAAGTCAAAATATTCATTAATCAACGTACATTTTGTTTTACTTTGGTGGCAAATAAAAAATGAAAAAAATGTCAGAGCGTTTGATTAAACTGAATGAAAATGAGTGGAGAGCAATAACTGTGTGGGAAGATTTGAGTTGAGATGAGTCAGAGGCTTCTTTACTTTGACTTTTTCCTCCTCATGATCTAAACTCCAACTAAACCTTCGGTACTTCGTCCTGCCTGAACGTTATAGGCAAACATAATTACAGCGAGTCCTTGTAGCGACGCGGCAAAAAAAGATCCTACACGGGCTTCAAAGAGAGACATCAGATGAGCCGTCAAGAGGTTGTGTGAGGCCGGTGCTGCGCTTTAGAGGCTCGTTACACACAAAAGCACCGGCTGCTTTTTTTCCCCAACGAGACATTAAATCGCGTTGACTCGATTCCGCATCTCAAACACAAACTCTCACGCCTGCGAGGCCCGAGAACGATCGCAATCTCTTTACGATGTTTACCGAGGGAATACATCAAGAGAGAGTCATTTATATAGACTTCTATACAACCAGAGGAGTCGCCCACTTGTGGTCAGTAGAGAGAATGCAGCTTTAACACATGAAGCATCGACTTCTATACAACCAGAGGACTCGCCCCCTGGTGGTCAGGAGAGAGAATGCAGCTTTAACACATGAAGCATCGACTTCTATACAACCAGAGGAGTCGCCCCCTGGTGGTTTCTTTGTAACTTGGCAGAGAATTTAAAGGAACAGTTTTGCAGAATTTAAGGGAATATATATATATATATATATATATATATATATATATATATATATATATATATATATATATATATATATATATATAATATATAATTAAATATGTTGAGACATGAACTCATGTTTACAATGTTTACTGAGGGAATACATCAAGGGAGAAGTTGAGTCATTTATACAGACTTCTATACAACCAGAGGAGTCGCCCCCTGGTGGTCAGGAGAAAGAATGCAGCTTTTACAAATTAAGAATTTACTTCTATACAACCAGAGGAGTCGCCTCCTGGTGGTCAGGAGAGAGGATGCAGCTTTAACACATGAAGCATAGAAAATGTATCACAGGCACAATCGTTTTCATGCTGTCTTCGTTCCGTCTTCTCTCTCAGGCGCTCATATTTCACTTTTATACTCATGTCGATACTTTTAATAAGGGCCGTGGATCAGGAGTTATGGCGGCGGAGCGACGGAGGCTTCGGGTCTGAGGGAGTGAAATCAGCATCTGACTCAGTCTGCAATTAGCTGGAAGGCAGGCGACGGAGCCCGCAGCTGCGCTCGAGGGCCCGTTGATTTTTATTTTGTGTGTGCGTCTTTATTAAAAAGGCCGTGAATATATTATGCGACGCTTGGTATTTTAGGGTTTAAAAACAACAACAAATCCAGATTAGCTCCGAAGTGAGGAAAGGCCAGCAGATATCTCACGCTGTAATCTGCTGCCGCTGAAGCTGCTGACAATGGTGTTTTTTTGTTTTTTTTTTAAAGCCTGTGGGCACATTGCAGCTCTTATCGGTGTTAATAAAAGATCCCGGATCATATTTTTATGGACTGGAGTGCGCGGTCACTTTCAGTAAAAAAAAAAAGAAGAAAAAAAGGTGGCACTCCAGAGAGCAACAACAAGCTATACAAAAAAAAAAATAATACAAAATCACTCCCCGTGTTCATGTTTTGAGTGCATTTTGTTTGGCTGACAGCTCGGAAATAACGACGTTCCTGTCAATTACGTTTTGGGAGTGAAACATATTTTCCGCCAGATTGCGTTTGTGACCCTGTGGGGTCAAACAAATGCACAATGTTGTGTTTTGAGTTGTGTTGCCTCATCGTAAGCAAATCATTTAGATGTGTTTTCTTTCTATTTAGGTCGTTGATCACGTGTTTGAAGCTGTGACCCGTGAAATATATATATATATATATATACAGTAATGAGATAGAAGTCTATGCTTCATGTGTTGAAGCTGCCTTCTCTCTCCTGACCACCAGGGGCGACTCCTCTGGTTGTATAGAAGTCTATATAAATGACGGTTTAAAGGATCTTTCTTTGTAACTGGGCGGAGAAATGAAAGTAACAGTGTTGCAGCACTTAAGGAAATATATATAATATCATTAAATATGTTTTCCTTAGTGATTAATCACCTGAAATTGAGAATAGAGAATAAACAGAACTGACTTTCTACAGTAGCCCAGAAAGGACATAATCAGACAGGCGTCGGGCGCTTTTCCAACGCACGGGGGAAGTTTCGGTCGGTTACAAACAGCAACAACTTGACAATATTTCCTCTTCTTCCTCCAGATTACTACCGGCTTTTTCTTGGGAGGACGCTCTTGAACGTCTTCTCTTTCGTTGTGTCCCTTCAAAACTTCACACTTTAATCCAACTTTCCTCATTAAAGTCTGTCGAAAAGTTTTTAAAAAAAAAAAGAAGTTCTACGCCTCTTAATTAATGCCTCACGAAGTAGACGACGAACTAATGAAGCCATTATCGCACCTTTAACAAGTTTGCGCTTTCAAAACTCGTTACACGAAACCGGAGGTAAAGTTTCCACCGCGAACACAAAACCATAAATACATCTTCTCTAATTACCCGCTCAAGGAAAACAGGCGTTTTTTTTTTTTTATTTTCTTTCAGAGGCGACGTCTTCGTCACCTCATCCAGGAATAGAAAGCCGCATCAAGAGGGTTTAATTTGCCAACAACCACACACGACGATCCCCCTCAGTCACCTTGGATCCTCACGGACCCGAGCTAATTTCATCCCCACGTTCCTTTTTCTTCTTCTTCTTTTCCAGAACAGATCTGATGAAATTGCGTGAAACGATCGCGTCCTAAAAAATTCAAACTAACATGCTCCGTGCATGGGAAACGAGAAGGAGGGAGCTGAAACTGCAGTGGCTCAAGTTCAGTTTTTGTGTCCATGCAAAGATGTTTTTCGCCAAAAAGTAACTTTTTTTACGTGATACAACTTATATAAACACAAGGGGAGGGTTATTTATTCTATGTTCCAGGCAGCCATTAGTGTATAATGGGGTTTTAAATGGAGATTAATGGGAAAACTTGCACTGAACAAACGACTAATTGTGTGTGTGGGAAGGACGAGGGTTGAATTGTGAACTTGTGTGAAGTCGCTTTGGACAAAAAACAGCAGCTTTTTTTAAATGGAAGACCTTCTGATGCGTAAATGTCTAAAAAAGAAACTAAATTTAACCAAGAAAAGAATCAAAATTCAACATTTTGTTAATTATATTCTTCACATTGTGTTGGAATGAATGGAAAATATGTTGACATGCTTTAAAACATGGCTAAAAATCTACAAATTCACTGACAAAAAACGACAACGCGAGCCGACTGTAAAGGACAAACTCAACTGTAAAATATCCAGCGATGGGATGAATTAGAGGCGGGACTTGAATAAAGGATGAGAGAAAACACGACAGGTGCAGACGCTCGTATGAAGGTGTACTACAACGAGGTGGAATTAAGAGATTAACAGGCGCATCCTGCTGTGTGACGGGCGTAACGATGCAGAGCGGGAAGCGCCTTTGACGACGATCTCGTCCGCAGAGAGCGAGAGTCTCGCTTCCTGTTCCTGTTTACAAAGAGAGCGTCTCTCGCTCTCTCTCTCTCTCTCTCTCTCTCTCTCTCTCTCTCTCTCTCCCTCTCTCTCTCTCTCCGGGGGCCTTTTAATATATTATGATGCTACGACTGTGAGAGGACGAGGATTTTATTTAATAACATAACCAGGGACGAGATTTCTTTGGTGACAGAGAAACATAAAGCGGGTGATTGTATGACCTTGAAACATCACCACAAGGTCATTCCAAGTCGCCGCTTGTTGATCGTCAGCTCATATTTTAGGAGAATCAGAAATCCGCTTCGGCGGCCAAGTTTGTGCCTGAATTGAACCCCCTTCGTTAAGTCCCGCCCTCTCGGACGCAGAGCGGCCAATCACAGCGTCGTCCTGACTGAATCCACATTGTGGAGCCTTCTGTCCGCTTCTCTCTGAAATCATTCGGGCATTCGTTTTCCTCCCAAAATGTTGTGACATCTCTCGTGGGAGAGAGCGCAGTCTGTGACGGATGTGGTCTCCTGGCAACCGGGCTCTGACAGCTTGATGGAGTCGTAGCAGGGGGGCGGGGCTTAGAGAGAAGGGTCAATTAAGGATTTCCTTGTTAAAAAACTGGAAAAATAACTGAGCTTTAAAGACAAAAGACCTTGAAGAGCAGTCGAAAAAGACGCCGCATCACCTTTCTCCAGTCATATATACTTTAATCTAATATAATATTAAAGTCCTCAACACAATAATATTAGACAAAGACTGAAATGATAAAGTAAGTTATTTTTTTCCTCTTTTTTTGTGCGCTGGCCCTTTAAACAGAATCTGTTTTGACTGCCTGCTTCATCAATAATAATAAAATATACGTTTCCTATGCATCAATTCTCATTTCCTGAAACGTTTGACTCTCTTGATTGACAGGTGAGCGTTTAGCCGCCGCGGAGAGCAAACACATCTCCCACTGCTCGTTGACATCGCCCTCTTCTCTCCTCTTGAATAAATCCTTCTCACTTCATCAATCTTTCTTTCTTTCTTCCTGTAACTTCATCCCTCGATTCGGTGCCAGAGATATTTGGACGCGTCGACCGCGGCGTCGCTCCCCGCGTTACTATTCCTGCTGTCGGCTCGGCTCACCGGGGGGTCCGAAAAACTCTTTCGTTTATAATAATAAAAAAAACAACAACATTTAAATAAAACCATTCAGCATCCTCCTCTGAGAGGCCTCGGTGTCTGCGTGTTCTTCAGAAGAGACATTAATTCATGATCGCCCGCCAGCTGTCGGGGGGAAAATTGTGTTCACACCTCTCGCGATATCGGCGGGGCCAGAGTTGTGTTGCTCTACATTGATTCCAGAGAGTTAAATATGGCGGATTTTTCTGGCACAAAAAGCGAGAAAAAAAGTCCAAAATTCCTGATGAGCATGTGACTTCTTCCTCAGCATGTACCGTCGTCTTTAATTTGTTTTTTGGAGACTTTTTTGCGTCGCTATTTATTAACCTTTAAGTTGAAACCTGTGGAACCAATCTTTGTCTCCGTACCTCCTTTTCCTCTGTGTTTGAGTCGTCGTAGAAACCCCAATTTACTTCCAGTACTTGTGTTATTGTATGTATTTGTTCAGTAAAGTCTTGGGAAAAAAAATGTATATCTGTAAAAAAACAACTTTTAAAAGATATTTTGATCGTGACTATGAACATCCAACATGACGTGAGCCAGAACGCCAAAAAAATGCCTCCTGGAGCATCAATAAGACACCTTTTTGGAAAGATTAGGACCAAAAGAATCAGAATCTGCAACAAAAATCACAATAAAACAAAACCACGGCGTGTTAGGAAGGAGTTTCAGTCGAAAAACTGTGTCGTTTGGTTCAAAAACTGAAAAGAATTACGCATTTTATGCCAAAAAATAGTCTGAATGGGGCATGCTGGGACTTAAAATGGGCGCGGGGGGGATTTTCGCTTGGTTTCCAAAAGGTTAAGAGACGGGAAAAACCAAACAATGCCTCTCCCGCAGTAAAAGAAGAAGGGACTAGTTAACTGGGCGTCATTCTCTTCATCAGAGGTTTGTATTTAGCGTTGAGTGCTTTCAATTAAAACCACAGGTGCTGCCGACGCTCCTGTAAAAGCAATAATGTCCTCCAGCCGCCGGGTCGAGCAGCAATATTCTCACTCTCGCTATCGGCTATTTGACATGAGGCCTAACAGCACCCATGACAATACTACACGATAACCTACTGCCTCCGAGCCGCTAATGCTCTAAACCTGCGTGTGTGTGTGTGTGTGTGTGTGTGAGATAGTGAGAGAGTGTGTGTCGCTAAGTCGTCAACAACATGGCTCCTCACTCCATAAATTAGCGCTGATGAGGACACTCAGTGCATGCGTGTGTGTGCATTTGTGCATGTGTGTGACAGAGTGGTTGTACATGCGCGGGTGTGTGTGCGTGTGTGTGCAGCACTGATTGTGTGTGTGTGTGTGTGTGTGTTAGCAGTAGCGGCCGGTCCGTCTGGGCTCAAGTGGATACGCATGTGTGTGTGCAAGCATGTTTCTCCGTGTGTGCAGTGATGGCATGAGTTTGTGTGTGTGTGTGTGTGTGTGTGTGTGTGTGTCTGTGTGTGTGTGTGTGTTCAGTAGTTGTGAGTACATGGTGTGCTTCATTGATGTGTGAAACATCAGCTATGACTGTGGAGCCATCTGCTCCAAAGGGACAGATAGAGTGCAAGTGTATGTGTGTGTGTGTGTGTGTGTGTGTGTGTGTGTGTGTGTGTGTGTGCGCGCGCGCGTGTGTGTAGCACAAATTTCCCTCTCCATGCATGAGTGTGTTGTCGTGACACGGCAGTTAGCGTGTGTGTGTTTCTGACACAGTCTGACTACTTAGCTGAACCAACAAGTTGCGTTGTTTATGTGTGTGTGTGTGTGTGTACTTATATGTGTGTGTGTGTGTGTGTGTGTGTGTGACCATGTGGGACATCATGAAGTTCCTGAGCTTAAAAAACCCTCCTGAATACTTTCAAACACTCTTTCTGTCGACGCCTTAACATTTACGTCAGCCTCCTTTTTTTTTTTTCTCCATTTTTTTTTTTCCATGAATCGTTTAGTTTTCTTTGATCTCACTTTCAGTTCCAAATTCATTCAACACGCATTTCAGACAGACGATGAATTAGTCAACAAGTCCTCCTCATGAAATTAGAAACTACATCATGTGGAACTGAAAACTATATGTTCGAAACAATCTGACGGCAGAAGCTTTAGTGATGACTTTAATGATGTCAGAGGAGACGCTGATGAAGGAAGAAGTGATGATGTTTCCTACAGATTATAGACGATATTTCCACGTTCATCCTCGTTGAAAATGTCACATCCAGTGTCAGCGCGTCCTGCTGCGTGACGATTCGTCCCCGATTCATGTTTCACATCCGTGCATCTCGTTTTAGGAAGAGAGAGTTGTTTTGTTTTACTGATAAAACACAGAATTTTTCTTTTTCTTCTTTCTTTCTTGTTCCGCACAAGGCCGTGTCACATGAAACCGCGTCCCCGCAAAGCTGCAGCCGCCAATCATGCAGGCGAATTATACAAAAAAACGTCATTCCTTGAACTCGCTCCGTCTTTGGTGAAAACGCTTTTAACATTTTTGGATCCTCATCGCATTGTTTTGAGCTACAGAGGCATTTTAAACTGATCATTTCTCAACAGCGTCCGTATTATACCCACTAAATCAATGTGTAACTCATCTATATATCTATATCTATCTATCTATCTATCTATCTATCTATCTATCTATCTATATATCTATATATATATATATATATATATATATATATATATATATATATATATATATATATATATATATGTCCTTCCCCTAACGTTTGTACCTTAAACCTCTTCCTAAACCTGACTGAGGAGATTTGTTGCCTAAACCTAACTGAGTTGTTTCCTGTGAAGATGGAATTTTATTTTGAAAAGACTTCAAGCTGGCTTTTCAAAAGAAAAGGACGAAAGAATGAGGAGCAACTTATATCAAGTGATCCTTTGCATCAGGATGCGTTGAATCCGTTGTTTGATGGGCTTTTCTGTCTGTTGTTTGTCATTTCTAAGCAAATGAGTTAAAATAAATATATATATTAAAGCGCTTAAATTGCGTGAAATATATAAAAATCAGAGATTCATTTAAAACAATGCACTCATTCGTGATCTGTCAGATTTAGTCCTAAACCGCCTGGAGACGAGGGGACGGATCAGAGAAAATACAGCGTAAAGTTATTGTTCAGTTCTTGGTTTCATGCGGGACTCGAACCACCGACTCCTGAAACCTAATAATATCCGTGTAGGTTCATTCATTCAGCCTGCTTCCCGCTGCAAGTACGACTACATCCCAGCTCTTCTTCTTCTTCTTCTTCTTCTTCTTCTTCTTCTTCTTCTTCTTCTTCTTCTTCTTCTTCTCCTCCATCTTCCAGGAGACAAGGGGATGGATCAAACAAAACACAAGAACCGTGAAATGCAAACAAAAATAAACTTTTCCATCACATCTGCCTTAGATATTATTGATCCAACGTGCAGACAAATGAAGGGAAACGTTGCCGCCCACTGAATAAAAAAAGCACATTTGAGAGCTCAGCAGGCGGCTTATGAACAAAAGAGGAACAAACCAGAAGTTGAAGATTAGTAAAGAACCGATCTAATCCGGGTAAAGAGGAGTACCGTGTTCCTGCAAAAGAGATTTCACTTTCATCCCACATTCACGCCGCTTTTGCATAAAAAGAAATTCCTAGAAGATGTTACGTGATCACGCATTGAAATGCAAGAAAAGTTCTATACCGACTAGTTTTTTCCAACTTATCGGGCTTACAGCTTAATAATTGTACTATTGCAGAGTACATTGTTTACTAAAAATAAAGCAAAAATGTCCACAGAAAGTAGAAAAAGCAAAAGTGCAGGCACATGAAACACACAGCAGTGACCCCGTGACCCGAATACATTACACACATCAGGATTATGTAAAGGAATAAACATTTAAAAAACATGGCTTCCACATGTTTTATGTAAGCCGGAAGACAAAAACAAACTTTTAAACCACGCCAAATAAAAAAAAATAAGAATAAAGAAACACGGCGATCTTTAAATTTGCTCGTAAAGACTCAACGAGCGTCTCCGCGGTCGTTTGGACGCGCGGGACGACAAAAACAAACATGTTTCGCAAAATCCACGAGCACTCTGCTCCGTTAAATCTTCACGGATCTGATTTCATCACCGCGACATCCTCAAGCTCTGCGTCTGAAACCAGAGACTCTCATGGACGATGGAGTCTTCAACAGGGAGAGAAAAAGGAGGAAACATCAGGATGGATCCGTCTCTCTGGATGAAATGACAGCGTAGACCATCAGCAGTATCTACCCACAGGCAGAAAACTCTAGGAACACTTACAACTTTAAATATCGGGTGTGGAATTGATTATTTTATGCAGATGCTTCGGGTTTTGTGTGGCCTGCAACAGTTTTAGTTGATTGCCGGGGGAAAAAAGCCCTTTTTGATAGTAGTAGCAGTACTTTCAGGCCGGGTTGAGAGGAGGGAGGAGTCACAAAGAGTGACTAAAACTACAGCAGCACAGTCAGAGATGAGCACAGTGAATTATCGGCCTCATCGGTGCAGAAGTATAAGAGATCCGCCGCGGACAGACGGACGGACGGACAGGCGCACGCACAGACGCATGATCTCCCCTCAGGCGGAAATCGGGTCAAAAAAAGGCAAAAAAAAGGGTCGAAAAAAGGACGAAAGCAGCGATGAAAGAAGCTCAAAACAATCAATAACGATACAAACAAAAACCATTGTCCCCCTAAGATGAATAACACTCATTATTATTCCATGAAGATGGAGCCGTACTGTCTGCTGAGAAGTGAGGACAAGTTAAATGTTAATCCATTTAGAGGACCTTTATGAATAAATGCCGCTCAGGGAAATCAATACCAACATTTATGTGAAAACTCACAGAGTTCCGGCGATAGTAAGATACGCCGTTGGTCCAGCCACAATATATATTGACCGCTCTGCCTGGAAGAGGAAACCCTTCTCTTTTTTTGTAGCGCTTTCCCACAGAGCGGCCGCCCTGAAAGGGTTAACATCACACAGGTGACGGATGCCTCGCGTACTGAAAAGAGCTTTTCAAAACCCAAATGCGCTTTGTTCTGACTCTCTCACGAGCCGTGAACTAGAAAATGTTCTCTTGTACTCATGAAATCCCCCCCGGGTCACATTTACCATCACGCCACGCTTCGGCGGAGAAGCTCCAGCTTTGAATAAAATAATATATATGTATATATGTATATATTTATATATATGTTGTACATGCTGACAACCTCACAGGTTCACGAGCTCCCCGTGCTTCTCTCCTCGGATGAAAAAGCAGAGATACGTTCCTCGTCGTGGCCCTTTAAGAAGAACAACACCCTGAGAGACGACGCTCCCATCATGCGAGGATGTTCTTAATGAGTTGTGGAGTGCTCGGATGTTAAAGTATATATTTATGTAGCGCGGCCGCTACTCGATTACCATGGAAACTGAGGTAGCATGTTGGAGGTGAGTGGGCGTCAACGCGACTTGGATGAACCCTGCGAATGTGGTGGGAGGGACGGAGAGAGAGAGAGAGAGAGAGAGAGAGAGAGAGAGAGAGAGAGAGAGAGAGAGACAGAAACAGATGGAGAAAAGTAAGAAAGAAACGCTGAGAGGAAGTTTTCTCCTTTTTTTTTTCCTTCCTTTTCATCTGCAATCATCTTTTTTTTTTTAATACATGTTTTAAAGGAAACGTGCTCGTTTCCAGGGTCATACTTGTATTTTTTGGGGGGGATGTACTGCAACGCTGATTCATGCTTTAATTCAAAATTCATATCTTGTCATAAACAAAGAGAACAAAGTTACTCTGACAATAAAAAAAAACAGGCGTCCATCTCTTTAAGAGAGAGGACTGGGCTTGAGGGCGGGGCTTCCTGTGATTGAAAGGTCGCCGCCGCTATCAGAGCCTTGCGCGACGTCGCCTCGTCATTCCAGATTTGATTTCATCCGTTCAGCGGTCGCAAAAAAAAAAAAAAAATCCAAGATGGCGACGACGTCAGAGGGACGTCTTGCTTCCTACATTATGAGACATTTCTGCTCCACAAGTCCTCTAGCTGACGTCTCAGGAGGTTGTGTGTCGTCCATCAGCAGGGCGACGTTGTTTATCTGTGACTCTGAAACCTTTTTTATGATGTCACAAAGATTTTACGTGGTTAAGATTTGGTTTGGGCACAACAACAAGCCGGTTGGATTTAACCTGTTGAAAACTGTGGAACCGTTTTGTCTCCAGGCCTCCTTTTCCCTGTGTTTGAGTTGTCGTAGGAACCCCAAATTAATTCAAATACTTGTGTTTATTGTATGTATTTGTTCAGCAAAGTCTTGGGAAAAAAATGTATATCTGCAAAAAAAATCACTTTTTAAAGATATTTTGATTATAACGATGAACATCCAGCGTGATATGAACCAGATTCCCCCAAAATGCCTCCTGGAGCGTCAATAAGACACCTTTCTGGAAAGATTAGGACCTAAAAAAAACATAATCTGCAACAAAAATCACAATAAAACAATAGCTTTGTCCTGTTACGGAGGAATTTCAGACAAAGAACTGTGTTGTTCGGTTCAGAAATGGAAAAATATGACGTATTGTTCGGCCAAAAGATTGTCTGAATGGGGCATGCTGGGACTTAAAATGGCCGCGGGAGGATTTTGGGGGACATTTTCTTCTTCTTCTTCTTCTTCTTCTTCTTCTTCTTCTTCTTCTTCTTCTTCTTCTTCTTCTTCTTCTTCTTCTTCTTCTTCTTCCTCTTCTTCTTCTTCTTCTTCTTCACGTGTGAGAAAAGTCTCCAGACGGAGATGTTCCCGAGTGAGGAGGAGCGCGTGTGAAAGGTCGACCCGGAAGTTCACGGTGGAAACGCCAAGAAGAGCAACGTGGAGACGGTTTGAGAACATTCTCAGTCGGAAAAAAATAAATAATTTAAAGTTTTTTAAAAGAGGATTGAGCAGCGATCTCCTGTGTTTTTTTAAGACGCATCCATCCAAACGTTTTCCCGTCGTTGCTCTTCCTCTCCTCTCCTCTTCCTCTCCTGCAGTTTCTTCTCTTCCTCTCTTGTTCCTCCCCTCCTCATCTTTTCCTCTTTTTTACTTCTCTCCGCACTACTTCTTCTGCACTTAGCCTCCTTCCTTTACCTTTTTTGTATTTCCTCTTTATCTCTCCTCTCCACCTTGTTTTCCACTCGTTTCTTCCTCCTTCCATCTCTCCTCCCCTCTCCTTTCATCAATATTTGTTGCTCTTCTTATCTCCTCTCCTCCTCCTTTGTTGTTCCCTTTGTCTCCTTTGTTTAAAAAATCTTTTTTGCAACCTTGATTTCTTGTCCTTTACTCTTCCTCTCATGCTCTTTTTCTTTATTCATCCTTTGTTCTTCTCTCTCCCCTTACTTTTTGTTGTCAACTTCTCTCCTATCTTTCCTTTCCTTACCTCCTCTTCTCTAGTAATGTTGTTTTTCCTCCATCCATCACTCCTCTCCTCTCGTCTCCTTCCTTTCTCGTTCCTCTCATCTCCTCTTCTCTCCTTCCCTTGTTCAAAAATGCTTTCTCTCCTTCCTTCGTTGCTCCTCTCCTCTTCTCTCCTTCCCTTGTTTAAAAATACCTTCTCTCCTCTCCTCCCTTTCTTGCTCTTCTCTTCACAGTCATTTCTCTCCTCATATCTTCCTTTTTTTTTTCGTTTCAACAACGCTTTTTTCCCCTACTTGTCTTTCTTCATTTGCCCCCTTTAATCCTCTCCTCCTCTCCTCTTCCTCCTGTCTCCTCTGCTTTCCTTTCCTCGCCTCCTCTCTCCTCTCTTCATTCTCAGTTTAGTGAGCAGTAAAAACAACGATAAAATAATAATAAAAACAACAACTGTCCCGTGATTATAAAACCATCTCCATCTGGATCTCTCACACCCTCACAGTGACACACACACACACACACACACACACACACACACACACACACACACACACACACACACTGAGCTGAATAGGAAGTCAAACAGAAGGCCAATAAGACACGCTTGACTGGAGGCGACTCTGCTCTGTGTGTGTGTGTGTGTGTGTGTGTGTGTGGCTGCCTGTGTGTGTGTGTGTGTGTGTGTGTGTGTGTGTGTGTGTGTGTGTGTGTGTGTGAAAGAGATAGATAGAGAGATAAAAGGGGGACAGTGTTCGTGAACAGGGAGAGTATTCACTCCTGTCAGTGTGAACCGGGTGTCCTCACACAGGAAAATGAGATAAATCCTTCCACATTTATCGTCGCCTGCTCGAGGAAACGTTTCAGACTGAAGACAGCCGGAGGTCAGCGAGCGAGCATCCGGCAACGCCATCGCCGCCGACCCCCTTCCGCCACGTTTAAACTGACATTTATAACTCAAACTAGTCGACAAAAGACAGAAAAATTACAAAATAAACCTGTCAACATCGGACCAAAAGTGAATGCACGAGGTTAGACATTAGAATGGATCCATCGCGTTCATTATTGAACAAAATCGTTTACTTTAAATGCTGAAATCAATGAGGCGCTCCATCGTGTCAGGAGAGACCCGGCACGGACGTCAATATGTCATTCAAATGCGTCCAATTACAATAAGTTTTGACCCTGCGGACGCGCAGGAGGGAAACCGGGCCTCGAGGGTAATTCGACAACGAGGTCAAGCGGTGGAGTCACAACCTCCGGGTCCGTCACGCGACGCACAAAAAGACCTCGTCGCCGCGCGCATCCCGTGTCTCGTCGTGGTGAAATGAAACGAGTGGAAAGAAACGACTCCAAATGTGACGAACGCACAGATGAAATGATATTTAACTTGACGGACTTTTCACCAGTTTACAAAAGTTTGATGCTTCTGACCGCCTCGAACGTCCACGGAAAGTATTTTACATTCAAGTGTATTATGAATTCATTCATAGAAACATCTGTGTGTGTGTGTGTGAGTGTGTGTGTGTGTGTGTGTGTGTGTGTGTGTGTGTGTGTGTGTGTGTGTGTGTGTGTCCATATGTCCCTCAGGCTGTTATGACCAGATGTGTCCCTTTTGCCTATCAGGTTTTGCACCACTGCTCCTTCAACTTCATCAAGCACCCACACACGCATACACACACACACACACACACACACACACACACACACACACACACACACACTTTTGAATCCATACTTGTCCCGCTGTGACTATAAACCTGAATGTAATTGTTCAGCCAGAATGCAATATGTTATGGAAAAGTATCCTGTAATGCAGATGTGAAGGTTCACTAGTTTACCTTTAGGTTTCAGATGCCATGTGAATGACAACATATTCTGTGGGTTGGGGGAGAGAGGGGATGGTGGGGGGGAGGGGAGGGCGAGCAGCGTCATCCTTCAATCAAAGCATCGGCGGTTCGATCCCCAGCTTCGCTAGTCCAGGTCGATGTCTCCTTGGGTAAGACACTTAACCCTGATTGGCCCCCTGCAGTGTGTTGTAGTCCTGCATAGTAGCTCCTCCCATCAGGGTGTGAAGCTCCTCCCATCAGGGTGTGAAGCTCCTCCCATCAGGGTGTGAAGCTCCTTCCATCAGGGTGTGAAGCTCCTCCCATCAGGGTGAAAAGCTCCTCCCATCAAGGTGTGAAGCTCCTCCCATCAGGGTGTGAAGCTCCTCCCATCAGGGTGAAAAGCTCCTCCCATCAGGGTGTGAAGCTCCTCAAATCAGGGTGTGAAGCTCCTCCCATCAGGGTGTGAAGCTCCTCCCATCAAGGTGTGAAGCTCCTCCCATCAGGGTGAAAAGCTCCTCCCATCAGGGTGTGAAGCTCCTCCCATCAGGGTGTGAAGCTCCTCCCATCAGGGTGTGAAGCTCCTCCCATCGGGTGTGATAAGGAAGGAAAAGAAAATCCCGTTAACCGTTTATTTTCTTATGAGAAAAAGAGACAGATTTACCAGTTTCAGCGCGCAATTATTTTCCTTCATCGTTTATTCTGTGACCAATATGTATTTTTTAATTAATAGATATGTTGTTTGGTATAAAATTTCAGAAAAGGTGGATTTTTTTAAGCCTCAGGGTGATGCCCTACCATGTCCACAACTCAAAGAAATTCAGATTAACGGCCCAGATGAATGAATACATCTGAAAATAGACAGAAAAAAGATACAATCACGAAAATGTAATGTTGTATTTTCTTTAAAAAATAAAAAAAAATAAAAAAAAAATAAAAACTGTTATTTTTTCAAATATTAATAATGAATTAATATCTAACAGTAGAGCTTTTCACCTCGATAATAAAGACGAGTTGAACAGTAAAACAAACAGAAACGGACGAGCGTCAGCGCTCTCTGCGCTTCGCCCTCCGTTATCTCCGGCCGTCTGTTGTCAGCTAACGTTCCTGTACGAGTCGCTTAAGCGCAGATGACACGTAGATGCCCTTGCTCCGGGGCACGTCGGCAGTGTCGGGCCGCTTGTTGATACCCGAGATAAAAAATACAAAAAAGGGGAGGGGGGCGGGGGGATAATCTTTCTCCCTTCTCCCGGCCGGTGGCCTTTTCTAAGAGGAAAAGAAAGATGGTCCGATATTTTGGCACTCGGGCTCCTCTGCTCTAATGACACGGCAGACGGACAGATAGCATTGATCAGAGTGACCCCTCTTTCCAAATCAATAGAGATGATCCCATCTAGATAACGTTACACACAATCAATATGCCTCTGCTTGTGTGTGTGTGTGTGTCTGCACTCGATTCTGATGACCTGACCCGTGTCTCGGTGAGGCTACCTATGTGTGTGTGTGTGTCCGTGACTTAATATAGTTCTAAGGGTGTGTTTGTCTGTGTGTACGCATGCATGTGTAAGTGTGTGTGTTGAGTGGGGTGTAGGGGGGGAGGTGGGGTTGAAGTGGGGCAGCTTAAGGTCAGCCAAGGTGAGGCGTAATGGGACTCTGAGCAGATCCAATCTGGGACCACTTGTGGCAAAATGAATTGGCCTCACACACAGGAAGCTGAGTCTATCCCTGAGAATGTGTGTGTGCGTGTGTGTGTGTGTGTGTGGATGCGCGCCGAGCTGTCTACGTGTTTCTCAGAGTGTGTTTGTATGTGTAAAGGCCACGCTTGCTGCGGAAAACTAATCTAATTTTGACAGGTTCGCACAGACAAAAGGCCACATTTATAAAAAAAAAACGAAAAAACGAAAAAGAGAATCACGACGCACCACGATCAGCCTTGAGGCCCGAGCTCGTCGAACGTCTCACACGCCAGCCGTCGCTTTTTGAGACCCAAGTGTAAAACGCCACACGGTCGGCGTCGCGTTCGGGGTCCTCCATTTTTCCCGCCGTCTGGTTTTTCGACGCCCTCGCGGTCGGACTCCGCGGATCAGATGGCGTCAAAAACTCACTCAGCTGCCTGCGACCACAAGAGCCGGTCGACCGTCTTGGTCACCGATATTCCCAGCTCCCCCCCGGCCCCAAACCCCAAACCCCAAACCCAGTGAACATGGGTTGGCGGGTCGGACGGTGTCTAGACATCAAGGTTAAAGCGCAGCTAAATCTTGTTTAAAAAGTGAGAGGATTCGGCAGGTGACACTTTTGTCTTTTGACCTACAAACATCAGTGAGGTCGTCCCTTTCACCCTTGAGGTCACTTTATCAACTTTACATACAGTAATTTCTTAAATTCACCTTCTAAAGGCACTTGCACACAACATACGAACCCATTTTACTTCAAAAATCGCCGAACAATCTCAGCTTTATATACAATGGGGCACCGTTAAAGGTACAAAGTGAAAATATGATTCTAAAGTTGAAACATTTTCATCTCAATTCGCATCTCTTGTGGGAACAAAACTTTACTCAGGCGGTCGAACGTTTTAGGTGCTTGAAATTGGTTCACCAAAGGTCTGAAGTTCACGAAAGCAGTGAAATATATGAATGCATGATACATGTGCATAAATTACACATGTAAATAAATGTCTAAAAGCAGCTGCCTCTTTGCAGAAGAGCGTGCAAACAAGTGAAAAATAAAAGTTCAGGCATTTGCATGCGACCAGGAGTCTTTTTTGAGGTCAGTTTGACTTCTTGGTCCACGTTTGTCACCGCAGCGAACGCTTCACGAAGTTGACATTTTGTTAATATTAATAGCTCAGCTTTAGGGATATATTGTGTCTTTACCCTTGTGCCTCAGCATAACAGTGTCTGGTTATGCAGAGCGCTGAGATTGTTCTGCAATTTTTGATGTGAAACATCGGTATATATATCTCATGTGTTAGTGCCTTTAAAAGGTGAATTCAAGAAATTGAGTAAAATTGAGAAAAAGGCCTCAGACCCCGAAGGGTTAATGAACAATTTAGAGTTTTCCTGGATGTATTTTCCTCCAGAGCTGCGCACAGCAGAGCTTCCTGCTGCGCCAGGTGACATTATTATATTCAAACTGACCCGGTGATCCAGAGAAAAATCTTTTCCTTTGAGTATTAAATACTGAGCACGGTTTTCGGACATTTCTCTGACATTCGTCACATATCTTTGTGACTTTCTTTGCAAATTTTCTGACATTCTTCACACTTTTTTTTGGGACATTTCTCGCCCATTTTTGTGACATTCATCACATCCTTTTTTTTTCACGCTTCTTTTTCTGGCATTTCCTTGGTTCAGGGGACATTTTTTTTCGGACAATTATCTCTTTCACGATGGACGAACAGCTGCCGTCCGTTCGGATGCGCAGCTGTTCCAACACGAGCCCCCTGCTACTTCCCCTTTGTGTTTATATGTTCGGCATCGGCGTCGCCAGCCTCCAGTAATAATGCATTTCCAGAGGAAAAATCATCGTTCGACATAAATCCAGACTGAGTTTATTATTCCGTGCCAAAGATATGATAATGCATTCATAGGGTTCGCAGTTGAGAGAAATAGGCTCCAACAACCGGGCGGCATCTATCACGCCGTCTCCACCGCACGCTGCACATCACACAGCGTGATGTGCGCGAGGTCGGCCTCCAGCCCCGCTCGCATCGTAAACTACACCAAACGTTTGGTAAAATGGCTGATTTGAATTATTACCGTGGTCGGCTTTCCATAACACATCACCGATACACTTGTTGTTACACGTGCAGCACACATTCAGGCTGAATAATCCATATTTGCTCCTCATCATCAACTGAAACTAAACTCAGATGATCTCAGATTGGTTGATTATAGATTGTAAAAGAAGTAAATTACGGTATAAATACAACAAATATGACCTATTAATAAATGTTTCCCCCTAAATCTGTGTCTACTCCTTATTGCTCGTAATGAATATTCGAAAAAAAGCAACAATTGAACAATAATGGAGGCTTAAAATTAAGCGTAAGTGGAATATTTAGCAGGTTTCATTGCACGTTGTGTTGCTATTCTTTTTCTCCATGACTCTCGGTTGCCTTTAAAATCACAACTGCAATGAATCCAAGCGGACGGCAGCAGCCGTTCTCCGCGAGGGAGCGAGAATATTACGGACTGGATTAAATCCAAAGTGGCAGAAATGAGAAAACGCAAAAACCCCCGCGGCGCCGGGAGTCACAGCGGGTCGTGACCGGCAGCAGCGACTTCTGCCACTTTGGATTTAATCTAATAAACAAACTATCAATGCAGCGTTTGTCATCCGCTCTGGTCACGCACGCGTTAACCCGCGATCTGGATCTCTCGTCGGCCGGACCGCACGTCGAGGTGGACCGGCTCGCAGTGGGTTCAGATCTCAGCGAGGTGTGTGGACGTCATGTGGTCACAATCTGGATAATCTATCAAACGTAGGTCTCCATCGCCTCCCGCAGCGAGAGCAAAGGGCTATCTGAGGCCTGTTGAGTTCCTGCTGATTAAAACTGAAGCGTTTTCTCATCCTGCTCCTTCAAAGTAAAAGCTTTTCAATACCAAGAGTGACTTTTAATTCGTAGGATTATGAGCGAATTAGCTGAGCTTTATTAGCGGCTATTCTCCAATGGAACAAGAGTACTAATACTGCCGGGGAAGAAAAAAATCCACCGTTTTACAGTCCCTCCTTTGACCAAGGAAATATATCATCATGCTACCTGATCAAGCACGTTGAAGCGTCAGTTGTGGACACGAGAGACAAAGTTGTGTAACCTCGGCCACTGTAAAACCGACGCAAGGAGAGTTTTCAGTGTGACTCGAATGCAGTTTTTTCACATTCAGTTTAAAGTTTAGGGTAATTCAAATTCAGTTGTTTAATGCAATTGTTAAAAGTTCCCCAAAAAATATAAAACAATTCTGGTGACTCATTTCTGCCGGTGGGCGAGCTGCAAACTTTCTATCGTTTCGTGTATTTCAAAAGGCCTCGTGGTCATCTCCACCAATCACGTGTCGCGATGACACGTCGTCGATGCTTCCTCAGCCCTCTTCTTCCTCAGCCCTCTTCTTCCTCAGCCGCCTTCTTCACAGGAACCTCACCCCCGTCACCGCTATTTCCGGCTTCCCTCGTTTTTTTTTACCTTTTTTCTCACAACACGGCCCCATGCAGCGCTGAATGTAAATAAACCGAGAAGCCACAGCCAGTACACACACACAGACACACACACGCACACGCACAGACACACACAGATTTGTATGCGGCGTCGGGTTCGACCGTGTTTCTATTTCTGGCCCGGTCTCGACTTCTTTGTAAGTCTTCCGCGCCCCGCCGCCTTTGGAGCGTTCCTTGGTTGTAAAATAAAAGGCTGCGGATACATGTACTTCTCCTCAAAGATTTGTTAGCTCCCTCTATTACAAGATGTGCGTCTGTGTGTGTGTGTGTGCGTGCGTGTGTGTGTGTGGAGAGAGGGAGACAGAGATAACATTGTTCTCCCAGAAATCTATCAGCGCCAACAGGATTGCTTCCCCCCCCCCCCTCTCTCCGCCTCGCTTTTTCCTGTGTTTCATTCCTGTTTCCATCTCCCCCGCCTCGTCTCTCTCCCTCTCTCTCTCTCTCTCTCTCTTTCTATCCACTGCCCCCTCCTCCCTCGCCCCCTTTTTTCTCTCTCCACCTCCTACTCCTCTCTTTCCATTACTCTCTTTTCTCCAGCTCTCCCCCCAAACCAGAGCACCAGTTGCACTTTATAACGTCTAGTTTAGCAGCTGCACACCAAACAATGGATAGCTGGAGCTAACTTGTGTGCGTGTAATTGTGTGTGTCTGTGTCTGCGTGTGTGTGTGTGTGTCTGTGTGTGCGCATCGGCATGTGTCGCAAAAGCTATCTTCTCTAAATGATACTCTGCCTCCTCTCCCCCTGACAGAGAGAGAGATGGATACGAAGACGGCGGAGAAATGGGAGAAGAGAGGGAGACGGAGAGGCGGGAGACGGATGGGAAGGAAGGAGGGAGGGAGAGAGGACGAGAGAGAGAGAGAGAGAGAGAGGGAAAGTGAAGATACAGGAGAAATGAGTGATAGAGGGCGAGAGAATAAAAGGAGATGTAGAGGGATTAGGTGAGAGGGGAGAAAATTAGTTATGGCCGGTGCAGTCGGGAGACAAGAGGGATGGAGGTCGGGCGCAGCAAGGTTGTACTTTGCATTTGTCAGTTCAACTGGGTTGTACTGTATGATTTCCTCGTGCTGGGGGCAGCTTCATGTAGAGTGCAACGTATTATAGTCCAAGTATGCAGCCCCCGGGGGCTTTGATGTATGAGCAAATAAACTCAATGTGTTGGTGATGAAACACCTGCAGCACAAAGCTCCCCGTGTTTAAAAAGGATGTGTAATAACCCCGAAATGATTAAATTCAACAACGTGTTAGTCCGTCTATCACATCTGACTTCTCCGAAATGCATTTTTGTTTATGGTAACCTCGCTTGGATGTTTGACCTTCGCTGTACACAATGCATGTGTGTGTGCAGAGTGAAATGAAAGAAGAAGAAAAAAGGCTAAAGGGTTTAAAATCTCCAGGATGATTTAGTTTGGAAGCCATAGGCTGAGCATAAGAGAAGTGGATGTAATCCCTCTGATGTCACACGTTGGTTTGTTGACTCTTTTTTATTTTTTACCCGGATCCCTCTTCCACAAAGACCCGCCCTCCGCTTCCTCCGATTGGCTCATCCTTGCCGCCTTCTTAAGTTTATTGCTTATGTGCATCTTTCTCCCTTCCCTAGAGCGCTCATATATAAATTGCAATGTCTGGATTATGGGACATTATAGATGTGATAAAATTGTACAGATTTGTTCAAGATTTTAATTCGGATGAGGTGTCATAATGTTAAACTCAATGTGTTTTAATGGCACACGGATAAACAAAAACAATGTAATAAAATGTATGTATGTATGGACTCGACAAACAACACACACAGATTGTTTCCACCAAGTTGCAATTATTTTTGTTGGTCTTTGACAGTCAGGAAGAAGCACACACTAATACATACATAAAACACTAATACATACATAATACACAAGACAACACACTGACCTAGAGACGACCCTGCAAATCCCACGAGAATGCCAATTGTTGTGTTGTTTTTTTTGCACCAAAGCAGACATGGACGTAAACCAGCAGCGTGCACTGTTTACATGCAGTGCAGCGTGCGCTCAAAAGACCAGAAAAGCATTAAAAAAAAAACAAACGCGGGGTTTGGGTGAGAGCCCAGAGGGAGAGGCGTCGGCAACATGGGAGTTGGGTGAATCAGGATTCTTCTTCTTTTGTTTATTTGCCGGTCTCCCCTCTGGGGACACGCGTGTGACGTCATCGGTCACAGATCTCTGCGAGGTGTGATATGGAAACGTCAACCCTTCGGTGCACGAAAACTAATAAATAGATTTGGATATTCATGGATTTTTTTTTTTTTTTTTTTAATGATGTAGAAGGAGTCATGGTAGTTTTGGTCATTTTAATTATGAAGTCAATTTGTGAAAAAAACAAACAAACAAGGAATCTGAGGCACAATTACCGATTCCAAGCAGAGTGTTTTAAATACATATCTGGAGGGGATTTTCAAAGCAATATAGTTCTACATGTTGGGAAATAAACTGGTTCTTCCTAACACGTAGATGAGAAGATCGATGTACCGTGCTCATGTCTGCAGCTGGACCCGGGAGTTGATAATCAAGCTTAACATAAAGCCTGCTAGCAGTCTGGTTTTGGTCTTTCATGGGATTTGTTGCTGATAAGAGAAGTAGGGAATATCATCCACTTTATAATTACTGCATTTAACACGGTTGTAAAAGTGAACGTTTTTCCAGTTGTCCAGGAAATGTAGAACTGTGTAAAACGTGCCTATATCTGCATTTGTGTACAGAGTGTGTGTGTGTGTGTGTGTGTGTGTGTATATAGATTAAGATAAATTGATTTACAATTGCATTTGCTGTTCCCTGCTGTTTTTGTGAGTACTTATTTATATTTGTTTGTGTGTGTGTGCGTTTGTGACTCTCTTGTGTAGCATGTCGTGATAAGACAACTGAATGTGTGTGTGTGCATGTATGTAACCATCGCTTAGCAAACAAGGGCAAAGAGGGCTACTGCATCTGAAAGGCCAAACAGCTAACAGGGTTTATACAGCTGACAGAGCAAACAGCTAACAGAGCTTGTACAGCTAACAGCTAACAGGGTTCATGCAGCTGACAGAGCTAACAGCTAACAGGGTTCATGCAGCTGACAGAGCTAACAGCTAACAGGGCTTGTACAGTTGATAGAGCTAACAAGCCTTATATATCTGACAGAGCGAACAGCTAACGAGGCTTATACAGCTGACAGAGCTAACAGCCAACAGGGTTCATACAGCTGACAGAGCTAACAGCCAACAGGGCTTATACAGCTGACGGAGCTAACAGCGGACAGCTAACAGCTAACAGGCCTTACACATCCGACAGCGCTAATGGCTCACAGGGCTTATACAGCTGACGTACCTAACATCTAACAGAGCTTCTACAGCTGACATAGCTAACAGGCCTTACACAGGTGACAGCGCTAACAGCTAACAGGGCTTATACAGCTGACAGCTAACAGCTAACAGGCCTTATACAGGTGACAGAGCTAACAGCTAACAACGCTTATACAGCTGACAGATAACAGCTAACGGGGCTAATAGTGTCAGTTTCTGTTCAGAGGAAGCATTAAACAGTAGACTAGATGTGTTTCACAGTGAACTGCAGTTTCATAGATCTAAAAGAGAGTGTTGAAAAACGTGTGTGATACGCTTGCAGTGTTAATAGAAGGAAGAGGGGGCAACATTGATTTTACTCATTCAGTCAAAACATTTAAAAAGTTGCGGTTTGTCTTTAACTTCAACAACAGAACTGTGCATTGATTCTATTTGGAGAAACAGTGTTGATTGACAGTCCAGCCCAAATTTGTAAACGCAAATCTGCACCACATTGTCTGCATTTCATTTATTTTTCACTGCGCCAATGCTTGAATATATATGCTTTAAATTCTACAACCCGAGCCGCCTCAGCTGACAGTGATTCATCGGATTTACTGCTTTTATTCTACTCTGAAACTCATTAACTAAATCTGTCTCTACAAAAAAAAAAAAAAATGTGTCTTGCCATTATGGGTTTAGGCTTTAAGTAATTATTTTTGCAGGTATCTCTTGCAGGAAGTTAGTAAACCTTTCTAATTGCGGTATTGGATTGCTCATGCCTTGCTGCAAACCATTAAGTAAATGTCTGAGGAGCCCGATAGACGCTGTGAGGTAGTTAATTAGAATGGAGCAATGCCCGCGGTTAAGACACCCCATAATAAAGCTATAATGCTTGAGAGATCTCGGCTGAACGAGCCCTCTGACTGGGGGAGAGGCTTCCAGCTGCATTTCCTCGTCTGAGAAGCTGGACGTCAGTCTGCTTTGCAACAGTTTCATTCATCAGTTCACTTTTCTTTCTGGGGGATTTTTCGTCACCGATTTTGTCACCTCCGTCTATCCTTCCTCCAGTCTCTCCCAGTGTCTGTTCATTATTTACACACCTGCATTTTACGCTTTTTTTCATCCCCATTTCTTCCTCCGTCCCTCCTCTGTTTTCCCCTCCACGCTCCTCCTTGGACTCTTCATCCATTCATCCCGATTCCCTTTCTGTCTCTCTGTTTCTATCTCTTCTTCTCATTTTCTCTAGTTGCCTCTTAGAAAATTCCTTAGCGGCACTTTTCTGGGTTTTTTGGGGAGAAAAGACAGAGATTGATTGAGTGAACGGCAATAAAGAGACAAGAGGCGAGGGAGTAAGAGTGAAGAGAGGGAGGGGGGGAGTGAAGGGGGAGTGAAAGAGCAGGGAAGGAGGGAGAGAAAAAAAGAGGAGAAGTGAAAAATCTCTGAGCCATAATCTTCACTCAGCCTGGAGAAGCTCTGCCAAGCTGACCACACATACACACACACACACACACACACACACACACACACACACATACACACACATACACACATGCACACACACACACACACACGTTCTGTGTGGGGTAAGTTTAAGACAGAGTGGAAATCAATGCAACCACTACCACTATGCATGATAATGAGAAACACTGCCTGTGTGTGTGTGCGTGTGTGTGTGTGTGTGTGTGTGTGTGTGTGTGTGTGTGTGTGTGTGTGTGTGTGTGTGCGTGCGTGTGCGTGTGTATGTGTGAGGCAGCATGATAGTGGACGTGTGTGCCAAATGAGCATCTGTTTGTATGTGTGTGTGTGTGTGTGCGTGTGTGGATACGATTGGATATCTGCAGAGTGTGTGTTTGTGTGTGTGGTCTAATCCTAACTAAGCCTGTGGATGTGTGTCCGACTCTGATACACAGAGTCATAGCTGATTGGTGTGTCTGCGCCGAGAAGAAGTGTGCATGTGTGTGTGTGTGTTTGTGTGTGTGAGAGAGAGTGACCTGCACACGCACTCGTCTATATATGTAAGTGTGTATCTGTAAAACGCAATGAGGGAGAGTTCAGGTTCAACAAAAAGTCACTTTATTAAAAGAGCCAGGAAAGGGCAGAGGTAGTAAGTGAAACTAAGCCTCTTCCTGGTCACGCTGCCTTTGCTCCGTCAGTTCAGGGCGACGTCGACTGGAGAAAATAGAAGCAGGGGTGTGTGTGAGTGTGTGTGTGTGTGTCTGTGTGGAGGGGGGCAGCGCCGAGGTTAAATTCAGGGTGGTGCCACTACAAGCAGCGCTAACCTGTCCAGAGCCAGCGCTTGATGTGGCGATCCAAAATCATTATTCTTGGACACGCTGCAGGTTCCAAGAAATCCATACAGCCACGGAGGAAGCCTGACATGTCGGGCAGTTCATCAGCAGCTTACTCCTCACATTAGAGACGTAAGACGGGAGCGTGAAGTCCTGGGCCGCCATATGGCGGGAACATTAAGGTGTCTGCGAGTGCGTGCCGCGCCGTCTTTATTTCCTCTCCATCGCTGTTTAAAATGACCCGCATGAGCAAAATATGTTTCAGGGGACGTTATTGTGTTTACCTTGTGGACAGATCAATGGGAACAGGATGAGGAGGAGAATGGAAATTCACATTTAAATCAATGTAGCAAGACGGTCAGAGCGATGGACTTTTTTCTTCTTCTTACTGCTGCCATAATTTTAATATAACCTCCTAAACAGACTTATCGTTTGTTCGACTCTAAATGAGACTTCAACTCATGTTCACAATGTTTACTGAGGGAATACATGAAGAGAGAAGTAGAGTCCTTTATATAGACTTCTATACAACCAGAAGAGTCGCCCCCTGGTGGTCAGGAGAGAGAATGCAGCTTTAACACATGAAGCATATACTTCTATACAACCAGAGGAGTCGCCCACTGGTGGTTAGGAGAGAGAATGCAGCTTTAACACATGAAGCAGACTTATATACAGCCAGAGGAGTGCCCCCTTGTGGTTAATAGAGAGAATGCAGCTTTAACACATTAAGCAGAGACTTCTATACAACCAGAGGAGTCACCCCCTGGTGGTCAGGAGAGAGAATGCAGCTTTAAGACATGAAGCATATACTTCTATACAACCAGAGGAGTCCCCCCTGGTGGTTAGGGGAGAGAATGCAGCTTTAACACATGAAGCATATACTTCTATACAACCAGAGGAGTCCCCCCTGGTGGTTAGGGGAGAGAATGCAGCTTTAACACATGAAGCAGACTTATATACAACCAGAGGAGTCACCCCTGGTGGTTAGGGGAGAGAATGCAGCTTTAACACATGAAGCAGACTTATATACAACCAGAGGAGTCACCCCCTGGTGGTCAGGAGAGAGAATGCAGCTTTAACACATTAAGCAGAGACTTCTATACAACCAGAGGAGTCACCCCCTGGTGGTCAGGAGAGAGAATGCAGCTTTAAGACACTTCTGCATCAGCTTCACGGGGCCTAGAAGAGACAAAGTAAATGACTCTTCATGGAGATGTTTCTACAGTAGCCCAGAACAGACAAATCAAACGCCTACTGTCTTTTTGTGTAACCCGAAGGCCGATGTGCTCGGAAAGGGAGGGGTGACCAGAGGGGGAATGCGCACTGTTCCTTTAAGAGCCCATTTGAGTCTCTTGTGTACTGATTTATGTATAATGCAGTTCGCTTCTCATTATTGATTCTTTATGATAAACTCAACTTCTGGCATTTGCTCCTGATGTTCTTCAGCACTGTTTTAGAAGAAGGAAATAATGGGATTTTTTTGTTTTTTAATATGAAAATGTGTGATAAAAAACAACACCAAGAAGATTTGCGACATCGCCGACCCCTAAAGAATTGGCGGATGCCACAAATCCACTCTCTTTCGTAAGAACATCGGTGTGTAGGAGCGGTTCTTGCACAAACCACAGTGTTAGTTAGCAAATGAGGCAAAACTATCACTTCATACTCGATTGTGTGTTCATGTATCTCTGTATATCTACTGCACTGTACGAGTACGAGTGTGTGAGGAAGTGTGTGTTTGGCTGTATCAGCGTGTCTGTTGGCTTTTGCACAAGTGTGTGGATGTGGGGTTGTGTGAGTGTGATTACTGAGAGTGTCTGTGTGTTAGTTGGAGGGCTGTTGTCTTGAAAGATCATCCATTTGTCTCCATCTGGCCCTCTGGCTGCAGATACATCCCTGCTACATCACACACACACACGCGCGCGCGCACACACACAAAAGCACACTCCGATGGCGCATCCACTCGGCACCGGTGTTCCCACGGTGTGCCAAGGTCCTCACCCACCACACTTGAAATGTTTTTTTGAAGACAAAAGCACTGGCAGCGTTTTATCAAAGCCGTCACTCAAATGCATTTTAATCAGCATCTTCAATCAATGCGGTTCGCTGTGATTTCCAGGTTCTGTAGTCTGCAGGATGAAAAGCCTTCAATATCGACTCATATCAGAGTGGAGCCTCTCGTTTATTTCGAGATAAAGAGGTGACCCTCGGCCTCTCTACATTTAAAACACACCTCGATTGTCTGTTTTTTCCCCTGTGATCAATCTCCCTCTAACAGGAAATACCTGCCGCTCTGTAATCGTGAGAGCTGAGTCCTGTGCTGAAGCCCATGGGGAGGGGAGGGGAGGGGGAGTTTTCCTCAGGACAACATATACTGTGTGTGTGTGTGTGTGTGTGTGTGTGTGTGTGTGTGTGTGTGTGTGTGTGTGTGTGTTTTAATTTGAACAATGTTTATTCATAGGATTAGACTGTTTGGCGAGAATGTGGGTCGTGTTCACGAAACAGCATGGCAAACACTCTTGAAAGTGATGCAATATTAATGTCAATATGCCGTCTCATTTTCATCTCGTTCGGTGCGACTTCTTAAAGGGCCAGATCCATGAAAAGTCCAGGAGGAGAGCTTGCATGCGGGAGGGCAAGAGAGAGTTTTTAGGGGCCGGGGCGTGGCAGCCGGGGGGGCGGGGACGCCCACCCGGGGGAAGAGTTGAGAAAAAAGCTTGACGATAAACTTCCACTTGACGCAGCGCAACCGAGAGCCAAAGCGCTCTGGTTTTTTAACGGCTCCAGAAAACAGAAGCACAGAGTCGTTTTAATTTGGATCGCTTCCAGCGCCGGCTCGGGCGCCATTGTTTCGGTTTCAACAATGCCTATAAATAACGGAAAGAATCGCAAAACAAAATTATACTCTGCACTCAGGAAAGTGAAAAAACATCAAATAAATCACCTGCTACGTTGGCTTGGCCTGAAAGCAACTGTCCAGTGGAGTAAATAAAGCGCTCAATGCCCCTTTAAAGAGTCTGATACACCAAACAGTCGTATGACAAGTACATGCTATAATAATATATAATAATATAACTTTAATAATCACTTTAACTTTAATAATTCATGTTTGACATAAGCACATGGTTTTGTATGCTCTTGTTTAGATTAAATACTTGATTCAATTAAGAACTTCAGAGGAAGCTAATCAGATTTTCTGAGACATTCAAGTAAGCCCTTGTTATTATGAATATGGGCGACGTCATTGTGTATCATCGTCTCAATATATGATTACATCATGATACGATTATAACATTGAATTATCGTCCAGCCCTATGTTAACCGGAAAATTAAACAACATCAAGGGAGCAAGGGAGCGCTTGCTCCTAGCTGCAGGAGCGCTTGCTCCTAGCTGCAGGAGCGCTTGCTGCTAGCTGCAGGAGCGCTTGCTGCTAGCTGCAGGAGCGCTTGCTGCTAGCTGCAGGAGCGCTTACTTGCTCTTAGCTGCAGGAGCACTAGCTGCTAGCTGCAGGAGCACTAGCTGCTAGCTTCAGGAGCGCTTGCTGCTAGCTGCAGGAGCGCTTGCTGCTAGCTGCAGGAGCGCTTGCTGCTAGCTGCAGGAGCGCTTGCTTGCTCTTAGCTGCAGGAGCACTAGCTGCTAGCTGCAGGAGCACTAGCTGCTAGCTTCAGGAGCGCTTGCTGCTAGCTGCAGGAGCGCTTGCTGCTAGCTGCAGGAGCGCTTGCTGCTAGCTGCAGGAGCGCTTGCTTGCTCTTAGCTGCAGGAGCACTAGCTGCTAGCTGCAGGAGCACTAGCTGCTAGCTTCAGGAGCGCATGCTTGCTGCAGGAGCACTAGCTGCTAGCTTCAGGAGCGCTTGCTGCAGGGTTTTACCCTTAAGTGAGTAAAGTGAGCGCCTGCAGGATTGGTAAATCCCACGTTCAGAGAGTCTAGCAGACTTCTGATTACCTCCCAGGGAGAAATGTTCTTTAAAACTTTGGCTGAAGTGGCGCTGGTAATTCCAGTCTCCAGTGCGGCAGCAGAGCACGGGTTCAGCTTTCAGAACAAAATTCAAAAAAGCCATTTTAAAAGTTATCTGTCCGAAGCGAAGGAGCAAAAACCTAATGACATCCGCCGCTGCAGAAGTATATCTCGATGTCCAGTTTAAGTCCATGTGGAGCAGAGAGGGAAGGTTTCCCGGCTGAATCAGGCCAATTAGGTTCAATTATTATAGAGGGTTTGTTAAAATTGTAATTGTCTAATTTTGTTAAATTGCATTGTCCATATTTGACTGTTTAGGTTTTTTTTTTAGTGGCTGCCGGATGCAGGAAAACAACCCATTAATCTGCTCTGGGTGTGTTTACACAAAAAGTCTCTGATCATCTCTCTCCATGCCCAAATGATCTATAGGCTGGTTCTGTATATTAATTGTTAAAAAACACAAACACACACACACACACACACACACACACACACACACACACAGTGAGTGCCGGCCCCGGCTCACTGGCCTCATCTCTGTAACTGTCCCCTTTAAAACCTCAATAGAAGTTCTGAATGTAAATAAAATAATCCAGAATTTGCCAATTCCTGTGAAATACTGGAGAATTTTACTTCTTCAGGACATTAAAGACAATTAAGAACTTTAGTTGAACTTCTTGCAAGTCGTATAAATTATAAATGTAACAAATCCTGCTCACAACAGAAGCATCAACATAGAAGAAGACGGGTAGAACATGATAAACATAATGTTTGAAAGCATTATGGACGACGGATAAACAAGCATGTCTTCCGAATAAGAAGTATTTTTTTAAAAAGTAGCTGGCATTCAACACGTGTGGGAGCTCGCTGAGAATAACACACAAAGTTTCACCCTCATGGTGTCAGAAAGCTGATGCGAGTATTTTCAGAGTAAGTTTTGTATTAATTATACTATATTTTTTATAAATAAATGCCCAATAAACATTTTACACAGTACAAAGTCCTTGTACCTTCCTCTGCAAAGTCTCAAAATATTCAGTTTACCCACAAAAACAACAATAATTCACAGGACGTTTGGCCTTTTTTGCTTGAAAAACTAATAAAAATAAATTGTTTATTTATAATTTTCCATTGATCAACTAATCAATAAACAACTTCAATCAACATAAATTCTTCATAGTGAGAGGAAAAAAAACCCTGAGGCAATATTTTATACTTGTAATTTTGAATATATAGCTCCAAGGTCAATTTAATAAGATGAATAATGTAATTTAATGCACGGAAAAAAAGATGGCAAAGTAAGCAAATTAGGTACAAAAATATATTTTTGATCATTATTTAATATCGAGATCATTTTAGTTCACACCCTTCCATCTCCATTTATTTTGTGGGAGGTAAAGCTTGTGTAATGAACCCACAAAGTACACTGTCAACTTAAAAAAACAACCTCTTCACTTCTTCCTTTATCTATTTCTTCCCTCCTCCATCTCTCCATCTTCCTCTCTCTCTCTGAAGTCCAGTTGCCAGATCAGACGGGCTAATTAAAGCGGCACATAATGAGAGCGGAGGAGGAGGAGGAGGAGGAAGAGGAGGAGGAGGAAAGGGGAGGGTCAGATGGAGAGACGGAGAAGAAAGGAGTCTTCGAGGATGTCACATTCCTATCAAAGGAACTTGCTCTTCAGCCTAATTTCCTCCTGCACAGAACCAAGCTTCCTCTATCTCCTCTTTTGTGTTTGCTTATTTGCAAATTGAATAATTCAAACTACCAAAAAAAAAAACCCCATAAAATGGAGACGCTTGGTTCGCCGTTTCAGCGAGGAAAGAGCGTCGTGAGGAAGAGGAGCAGCTGATGCCTGTGGGGTGTTAATTAAGGCTAGTTTCAAAAGTTAAAGAAACGTAACACGCAGCCTAAGGACCTCCCCGGAGAGGACGGCGTTTCAAACGCACAAATCCAGTCATTTTAAATTAGCTGTGAGAGAAAGGTGCCTGGCGGGGGGACACCTGTGCAGTTTTACTGCGCTATATTCCAGATTCATTATTTAATAGTAGGTGTAACAGAAATGTGCCGGTAAATCCTCTCCGATCCACCTGAATATGAGCTGCATGTTAAATTTGAGGCGCAGGAACCGGTCTCTCTCGTGTTGCGTCTCTTTGTGGTTGTTTTGTGTCTCTTTGTAGCCTTTTACTAAGCTGTGTCGTCACCTCGTGTCTGTTCCGCATCATGTTTTGTGTGTCATTTTGCATCTCCTTGAAGACAACGTGCGTCTCTATTTGACCGTTTTTACCTTTTCTTTGCAACCATTTTGTGTCTTGACGGCCATTATTCTTTTCTTAATGGTTGTTTTGTATTTGTTTTTGGTTATTTTCTGTTTCTTTTGACAATTTAGCATCCATTCATTGTGTAAATCTCTTTGTGACTCTCGTTTGTGTCTCTTTGTAGTTGTTTTGCATGTCATTTTGTGTCTCTCTATGGTTGATTTACATCTCTATGCAGTGATTTAGTGTCTCTTTGTAACCATTTTGCGTCTCTGTGTAGTCGTTTTGTGTGTCTTTGTGTTAATTTTGCATCTCTTTGTAGTTGTTTTGCATCTCTCAGTGGTTGTTTTGTGTCTCGTTGTGTCTGCTTTGCATCTTGTAGCTGTTTTGTGTCTTGTTGTGTCTATTTTGCATCTCTTTGTGACTATTTTACATCTCTTTGTAGTTGTGTTGTGTCTCTTTGCGACTATTTTACATTTCTTTGTGGTCGTTTTGCATCTCTCAAGTGGTTCTGATTCTCACTGTGGCCTTTTTGTGTCTCTTTGAGGTTTTGCGTCTCCTTGTGGACATCTAGTGTCTCTATGTAGTCATCTTAAATCTCTTTGCACCTGTTTTGTGTATCTTTGTGGTCGTTTTACATCTCTTTGTGGACGTCTCGGCGCCTCTTCGGGAACATTTTGTGGCTGTTTTGCGTCTCTTCCAGGGACTTCTTCAGTCGAGCTCTTCAGTAATCCTTCAATGGACCAAGAGATCCACCGCGGTCTCAGCTCAAGTGAGCGGGGAAAGAAAAAAGAAAAAAGAAAAAGAATCGTCTCGGAGTAATTTTTGACTTGGCCTTGTCTCTGCTGTGTGGCCGATGATGAAATGACGTGAAAGATGAGAGACAAGCGGGAAAAAAAGAGGGCGATATCGAGAGGCAAAGAGGAGAAACAGAAGGGGAACAAGACCGAGAGAGGAGACACAGAAGGATGTGGAGACAATAAGGAGGATGTTATTCCTGCATCATTACTTCAACACCCATTCTCCCTCCACTGTCTCATCTTCTCTTTTATTATTCGCGCTCCCTCTCATCTTTTCTTTCTATTATTCATCCTCTCTCTTCCTATCTCTATCATTAGTTTTTTTTTTATCTCTCAGTGTCTCTCGCTTTCTGTTGTTCAGACACTCAGACAAATGAGCCATGAAATATTCGCCATCAAGACACAGAGAGACTTTCTGTGTGTGTGTGTGTAGGGGGGGGGGGGGGTAGGAGTGGTTAGGGGGGCTGTGCACATGCATGTGTGCGTGTGCGTGTGTGTGTGTGTGCGTGTATGTGTGTGCGCGCATGTTCATTTTGACTTTGAAGTCTGTTGGGTCCACGAGCCACTTTGGAAGGTAGCCCACCTGTGTTCGATGAGATTTTTGAGATCCAAATAATAATTTTTGGCAAGAACAAAATCCAATTGGCTTTGAGAAATCGTGAATTCACTGGCTGCTGCACAGCTGACCAGCCAAGGAGGAAGGATGTTTCATGGAGAATCTCGGCCAGAAATCAGAAGAAGAAAAAAAATAAAAAATCGCCAAATGAAAGCAGAACGCTGAAAGAATGGGCACCAATGTTTGGAACAATCTGATGGCGAGGAAGTAAGATTTTTAACATATCTGCTGAGATCTTCGTCTGTTGGTGTTTCAGATACAATTTGTATCAAATGAAAAGATCTTTGTAGAAGAGGGGACAAATATCTCAAGGAAATACAGCAGTCAAAGGGATTTTGACGGGAATGAGTACGCAACAGCGTAACGCAACGGCGTAACGCAACAATGTAACAATGTAACGTAACAACGTAGCGTAACAACTGCCTGACTTTCTTACATAACAGGTGTAAAAATGTTACATAAAATAATGTTACATAAAATTATGTTACATAAAACAAGACAAAGTAACAACCAAAACATCAAGGCTTACTTTTGTTTTTTTTACGTGGGACCCAAACAAGCTCTCCTGAATTAAAGTGAGACTTTCTTATTTTTTTCTACTTGTTAGTTAACTACAAAGCTTTCAATAACTTCACTTTCTTGTTCTTCCCAAACCCGAGCATCCACAAAGTCCTCGTGATGTCCTCGTAAAGGGATCTCTAAATTCTCCATTAGGTATAAATATGTTTGTCAGAACAAAGAAAGATGAAATGTGTCATCCAAAAAAATCAGACCTGATAAATAAGGAGCGGTTTGCTGCACACAAATGTGTCAACGCGGTAAGCCAACCTCGTATTGTGTCACTTATCTCTTTGCGTTGGGTCGACTAAAGAGACACGAGTAAACCTCCCAGTTGACACCGATTTGTTGATCCGCTGGTCAAAAGTCAAAGTTTTTAAGCTCGACGACTCGCCGTTCATCCAATTAGCGGTCAGTGGAACAACGCCGTCCATTAACGGCTGCTCCAGATTGTGCCGCAGATCTGTGGACGCTGCAGCAATTAACTGGTTCCTGACATGGGTCAGTCAAAGTTCAAAAACCCGTAATGCCCCATCAAGATAATTAGGTTAACTTGTCCTAATTAAACAGACACGGAAAGGCCGAAACGCTGGAGTGAACCAGAGGACAATAAACGTCGGAGACATTTCAGAAAAAAATGTCCTGAAAAATCTGCAAAGTTTGACTTAAAAGAAAGTTTGCAAAAAAACACCGTTAGCTAAGACATATTTGCCTCGTTAATCCTCCATTTTTAGAAGTCGGAGCCTGGTGGCGAAGAGTTGGACTTCACCAGTAAACTCTGAATCAATCATCTGCATCACATAAGCCGCTCTCTGGATGTGCTTTCGTCAAAAGGTAGTGGGTTGAGCATCAGTTCCAATGTGTTCCGCGGCACGGCCCCGTTCCAAACGTTGCTCATCCTCGCCCTCTTCGTCAAACACGCGTATAATTCTGCACTACGGATATTAATCCAGACGCACTGCCATATGTTTGATCTCTCACGTCTTTAGGCTCCAGCCCACATTCACACAGAAACATCCCCCCCTCGCGTTTGAGGCTCTGCATCCGGCGTCTTCGTCTCTAAAGTCTCCAGCCGCTCGTCCTCTCGGCGAGAGAATCACGGCGCTCATTCTTGACCCTTTTTTCTGTTCCTTTTGACAATTTAGCCTCCATTCGTAGTGTAATTCTCTTTGAGACTCTAGTTTATGACTCTTTGTAGTTGTTTAGCATGTCAGTGTGGTCATTTTGTGTCTCTCTACTATGCAGTGGTTTAGTGTCTCTTTGGAACCATTTTGCGTCTCTTCTTTGTAGTTGTTTTGTGTCTATTTTGCATCTCTTTGTAGTTGTTTTGTGTCTCTTTGTGACTATTTTGCATCTCTCTGTAGCTGTTTTGTGTCTCTTTGTGTCTATTTTGCATCTCCTTGTGGTTGTTTTGTGTCTCTTTGTGGCTATTTTGCATCTCTCTGTAGTTGTTTTGTATCTTTTTGTATCTATTTTGCATCTCCCTGTAGTTGTTTTGTATCTTTTTGTATCTATTTTGCATCTCGTTGTAGTTGTTTTGTGTCTCTTTCTGTCTATTTTGCTTCTGGTTGTAGTTGTTTTGTGTGTCTTTGTGACTGTTTTGCCTCTCTTTGTAGTTGTTTTGTGTCTCTTTGTGACTATTTTACATCTCTTTGTAGTCGTTGTGTATTCACTTGTACTTGACCCTTTTTTTCATGTAAAACATAGTTTTTTTTTGGCATCTTTGATGCTGGTATTGAGCTCACTGGGACACATTATGCTGGATCCAAAACATGTTCTTAGTTTCCATGAGAAAGTTTAAGAGCTGTATCATTTTCAGCAATGTTTTTGCACAAATGCAAATGCGCTGATCCAGAGTCAAACCAAATACACAGACACGAAGACGGAATTAGATACATTCACCACATTTGTCAAAGGTTTGTGTGTATTCACTAGTTGTTATGACGCAGATAACGCTGACATGAATGTTTTCTCACTCGGGGTCTGTTCGATACAGCGAGAGAGAGAGATAAACCCTCAGACCGAAGGATGTTTACCTTGCTGTATCTGGCGTCTGCAGAAAGCAGGCCCGCTCCACCTGACTGACAAATGAAAAAGAAAATTACAATAATTATTACAATTTCCACAATACGCAACAGCCGGTGGGAATGGAAATGAACACACATTTGACACGTGGTTATGAATAGGCAATGCTAACCATATAATGCCGGCCATCTGCAAACACACGGCCTCCACGGGCGCGGTTCTGTTTGCACGTCGAAGGACGCAAAAGACATCTTGATTAAAACTGGGGGAGATTATCGAGTTTTAAAAGGTCTACATTACATAAAATAAGTGTTTCAAAGACAGTGCAAGAAGCGTATTTAAACCGAGCGCACTAAGCCTCCTCAGATTTTGATTCTTTAGGTCCTAAGCTTTCCAAAAAGGTGTCTTATTAGTATGTGGGCTGTTGTTGAGGCCCTGAACCGTACAGTTTCAAACACTCGGGGACGCTCGAGGACGTACTCATGCTGGATGTTCATAGTTAAGATCAAACATATTTTGGAAAAGTGATTTTCTTTGCAGATACACCTTTTTCTTTTCTCCCCAAGACTTTGCTGAATGTATACATACAATAAAAGCAACTATTGGAATTAACTTGGGGTTTATGCGACAACTCAAACACAGGGAAAAAAGGTCTGGAGCCCCTCGGGGCTCCAGAGTTTTCGATGCGTCGTTAGAACCGGCTTCAACAATGAAATGCAGCTCATTGAAATGCAGCGTTCATGTAACTTTTTGCTCTTTTTAAGGCAACCTTTCGATCCGTATGATAGTCCTCAGTGCCCTGCAGTTAAGTGCTTTTAGGTGAATATCTTCGCCTGGATGTGCGCACACTTGGTCCCTCTTCTGGAGATTTATGCAACCGAGACATAAAAAACCCTCATAAACCAAATCTGACCCAGTTTTTACCAAAACGTCCTGTAAGCGTCGCTCGCTGGTAATAAGTTACTTATTTGATGCTAATAAAAGCTCTTTAGCTTCTTTCTGTTCAGGTTGTTTCTTTCAGCTTTGAGAACATTTTTAGGCCCTGCTGTCACACACACACACACACACACACACACACACACACAAACACACACTCACTCACACACACACACACACACTTACACACTCTCACACACACACACACTTACACTTACACACTCTCACACACACTTACTCACACTCACACTCACACACACAAACACACACTCACACTTACACACACTGACAAACAAACACACACACTCTCACACACTTTCTCTCTCACACACACGCTCACACACACATACACACTCTCACACGCACACAAACACTCACTCACACACACACACACACACACACACACATACACACACACTTACACACTTTCACACACACTTACTCACACTCACACACACACACAAACACACACTCACACTTACACACACTCACACACACTCTCTCTCACACGCTCACGCACACATACACACTCTCACACACTCTCAGACTCCCGCACACACACACACACACACACACACACACACACACACTCCCTCCCTCAGTGTCGATGTCAGCAAAAGACTTCAACAACAGCAGAAAGTCCAGAGGAAACACAGATCCATGCAGTCGGCTCCGCCTCTCTTTGTTGCGGTCCCTCGACGCACAACTAGGGCTCCAGCAGCACGCCCCGACGCCGACACATTTACTTTTTGTTCAATGTGAAGTGAACCAGCGCGCACAAACTGGAGGGTTGTTTTGGGTAACTGTGATGCAGCAACTCCAGAAGCTGCGTAAGCCCCGAGAGCGACTCCCCGGAGGCAAAGACGATCGAAAAAGCAGCCAAACTCTCCGTGTAGCTCCTTCATGACTTCTGCCCTTTAAAAAAAAAAAGATTTTCAGCTATTATTTGTGTATTTTGTATTTCTAATAATTTTCAAATCTGATGGAATGAATGTGAAGTTCTTTTTCGGTTAATGTACTTAATAAGGTACTCGGATAAACACAAGACCTGGTAGATATTTAGTCTTAAAGGAGAGTTTGAGAGTTTGTGTGTTTGTTTTTTTGGTTCCTTCAAGTTATTTCTTTGCCGTCGAATCACAAATCTGCTTGCGTCCTTTAAAACAAACACCACATCCCTCGGTTTCCCATCCACTTTCCAGTTATATCCATTTAAGTCTGTCTGTTCAGCAAAGAGGAAAAAAAAGGTTCACTCTGTTCTTGACCTACATCTAGTTTCCACTAAATGAACAAGAGACGATGCATTTGTCAAACTAACAGACCTTGCTAAGTACTCATCATTTAGTCCAGACTAAACTGCACGGCAGTAGGTTTGCTGCTCTGCTTTAGTGTGGAGGTCTGGATGTCTTCACAACACATTTAATAAACTTCTTTTCCTGTAGAAGACCGAAACGGTGCACCAATGTAATATAATGTAATGTGTCATTATGCATTACAGTATTTCCTTCAATCAGAGTTGAGTGGTGCATTTGTTAAAATGGAGGCGGTCAATCACTCGCTTTCTTATGCTTTCAATTAGAAGAAAGCATTTATTCTGATTGTATTGAGCATGTTGGCCACTAAATATACACACAAACACTCACACAGTATATATATATATATATATATATATATATATATATATATATATATATATATATATATATATATATATATATATATATATATATATGCATTTGTGCACACATACACAAACTCATTTCATTTATTTTCTTTTAATTTAAACCTTTATTGTCCCAGAAGGTCTTTGTCAAGATGGGATGTATGATTAAAAAAAACAAAACACATTTAATAATAAAGGCAATTCAATGAAACAACAACACACACAGATAATTACACAGTATATATATATATATATATATATATATATAGAGAGAGAGAGAGAGAGAGAGAGAGAGAGAGAGAGAGAGAGAGAGAGAGAGAGAGAGAGAGAGAGAGAAGAATTTACAAAAGGCTCCAGAACAATAGCTCCATATAGTCCTAAATTGGTGGAAAATATGACATTATTTCAGTAGTTTCTGTCTCTGAAATAAGCAATCACAGTGTAGGTAAAGTAATCCTTCATTAATTTTCGACTATTAATTTAATGGCCACTGTTGTGTTGTGTGATTTTATGAACACAACGCACGACAAACTAACGTCTAGACCCCGATGGGCTGTGAGGCGTCGTAAAAACACACTTCATTCAAACTCAAAAACTAGCCGTGATGTGTGCGGGTACACGGCTCGAAGTAGTCGTATTCGACCTCGCTACACACAAAGTTACTCGACAGGCTTTCTACGTGCTTAGCGTTGTGCGTTAGTGTGTGTGTTTGTGTGTTCTTGTAGTTCCGTTAGCGGTTTTAACACTTTGGGTGCAGCGAAGCAGAAGGATGCACTCGGCTGTGGTGTCACGAGCAGCCTCCTCCCGGCCGGTTAAGAGCAGTAAGGGAGCGACTCTTGAGTTACTTAAAAGTATAAAAACATGCAATAAATAGTAGCTCAACAATTAGA
>NW_027176240.1:3827642-3910142 GCF_023055335.1 Clinocottus analis | reverse complement strand
TTTTGTGTTTGTATTAAAATTATATTGCTAAAAATTTTTTTTAGATAATACCCTAACACCATAGATGTTACTATAGTTAATAATATTAAAATGAAAAGATAAATACAACAAATATATTTAAGAGATGTGTTCTAATATACCTCAGTAATAGTCAGGTAACACAACAACCTTGTACTTCATATGATTCTCTTGAGGTTCATTTTACCATTTTTTAATTGAAATCGAGTAGTATCCTGACAAAGAAAGGCCCAGAGGCCCACAGCAAAAATATTAAAACATACAAAAATATGTTCATGGATAAGGAAGCCTAGCAAGGTAACCAAGAGATGAGAAACTAGCTAACACAAGAGATAGAAACAGAAAGCTAAGACAAGAGATATAAACAGAAAGCTAACACAAGAGATGGAAACAGAAAGCTAACACAAGAAATAGAAAAAGAAAGCTAACACAGGAGATAAAAACAGAAAGCTAACACAGGAGATGGAAACAGAAAGCTAACACAGGAGATGGAAACAGAAAGCTAACACAAGAGATGGAAAAAGAAAGCTAACACAAGAGATACTAACAGAAAGCTAACACAGGAGATAAAAACAGAAAGCTAACACAGGAGATGGAAACAGAAAGCTAACACAAGAGATGGAAAAAGAAAGCTAACACAAGAGATACTAACAGAAAGCTAACACAAGCGGTGCTAACAGAAAGCTAACACAAGAGATAGAAAAAGATAGCTAACACAAGAGATACTAACAGAAAGCTAACACAAGAGGTGCTAACAGAAAGCTAACACAAGAGATGGAAACAGAAAGCTAACACAGGAGATACTAACAGAAAGCTAACACAAGAGATGGAAACAGAAAGCTAACACAGGAGATACTAACAGAAAGCTAACACAAGAGGTGCTAACTGAAAGCTAACACAAGAGGAAGGTTAAACCCTCCGGCCAAGGTCAGGGATTCATTACGGTCCCTGGGCCTCGTCGAGGCACTCGCCTCCGGTTTCTGTTACACACACACTGCGGTCGACGGAATCACACAAACACACGACGGTGTCGGCTCCCCGCCACCGGTTTTGGCTGCAAAACTTCTGCCGATTGATTTTATGTCACGTAAAGCTTTTAGATTCAGAGCGACTGGATTTCATTAATGTCGATAAATCGGCTGAGAAAATAAAGACGCTGCTTATAACCGCAACAACAATCATCATGTTTTTTTTGGTTTGTTTTCTTCTGTATTAAAGTAATCTAGTTATAGTTTCTACATTCACGTGTTTATTACTAAGAGGAACTGTTAATAACTAAGTAGGCAAGCGTCAAATGGTGCCAACATGTAAACAAATTTAAGCTAAAGAAACAGGAACTAAGGGAATCATGTCCACTTCCTGTTTACATGTAGTACGTAGTGTCAATCATCACATACAATACAATAACTAAAGCCACAAGCTAATATACAAAAAAGAAAGACTGAAAAGGTATAGGTAGAAGCATAATGCTTCTATATCTTCTTTTAATCTCTTTTTTATTTGTTAGCTTTTTCTACAGTTAACTTACGTCTCAAAACTTAAGTTTGTATTATCCAACAAATAATTATTTAACATGGCAACTATCTATTTAACATCTTTAGGTATATTGTCATTACTTTTTTGTTTTTTTTATCCAATAACCGTTTCTTAGTTGATTGCTTTTTTCATCATGAATTAAAGATGTTTATGTAAGAAATGTTTTATGAATGTCTCTTGTAAAAACAAAAGGCTGGGCAGCCCTTTTCATAACACGATATTGTGGGTAAGAGTGTCATAATAAAGAGGTAATAATATATATTTAAGGTAAAAGATAGTTTAGTAATTTCACATAAACAAGTCTCATGAAACAAAACGTTAATTTCTGCATTATAACATTGTAATTATCCATTTTTCTTCCACAAATCTCCCTGTGATTTTGAAGTTATTAGTCTACTTTAATATTGTGACAACAGCAACCTAGATTAAGTCAACACTGTCAGATCATTACCATTTGTTGACCCATACACTCATTGTAATTATTACCTCTTGTCGAACTATTTGTGTGGCATTACTGAGCTGCAATGTTAAAGTGCTTCCGAAGATTATTATTATGAACATTTCTCTCTTTCTTTGTGCTTTGGGGAACTCTTTCCAGAACGTGTCGCTTTTAATTGAATCCTAAAACGAGTAAATCTATTAAACGCATTACTCTCTTCACTTCCACCACTTCTATCAATACAAAACATATTAATGAGTGTCATCCGGGGCATCTTCAAGGTTAAAATCAATACTACACGTCCGACGATTACATTATAACACAGGTTATCAATAATGCAGCGTGTTTTCTTCGAAAGCGGGAAGACTTCGTTGTGGTTTTGGGGATATTTCTCCTCTCGCTGTTTGTCTGTTTTTCGGTGTAAAGTGAGACCAGTTTCCTCCTCCACAGTGGGATGTGGAGGAGGAAGGAGAGACTCTGAGAACTTGCAGCTGTTTACAAAATTATAGGTGCTGGGAGGAATGTATTTGCCGCAATTACCATTTGTTCACTCGCGAGCGATGAAAGAGGCATAAGATTTTTCACAGTTAGCTGCGTGTCAGAGTTATTAGGTTTACTTGAGGATGCACAGCGTTTAGGGCACATTGTTGGAGACTGCAACACTTGCAGGAAATGGATTTTCTCGCAGTAATATTCTCCAGCCTTGCGCACACACACACACACACACACACACACACACACACACACACACACACAGAGACAGAGCTAAGCTGCCCGTCTTTTGGTCCACGGTCAGTCACGGTCTTCTTTTGGAAATGAAGTGGTTTGCAGAGAAACGACGTCACAGGCACTTGATGTGCTGTGACGGGTGCAGAGAAAAAACCCTTAAAAAACAGTCGGATTATCCTCCATTATTATAAAGAAGACTGCTTATGTCCACGCATGATGAACTGTGTAGGAACTGTGGCCCTTTTTTTTTAATCCAAAGTCACTTTTCATTCCAAATTCAAGGCTCATCGTCCTTAAACTAAAAGGACTGCTCTGTTTTTTTTAGGATCCACGGGCTATTTTTGCGAAATACTTCCCTGTTTACAGTAAATAAAGTCCTCCAAGGTAAACAAAGCAGCACACCAAATCATATTTTGAAGATAAATATGGATAAAACCAGCAACATTATTTACAAAAAAAAATTTAATTTTTTTTTCTCTCCATATTTTCTTTCCTCCAAAACAGCGGTGAGGAACAGCGGGTGCGAACGCCGGGAGTTCATTACAATAAATTATGCCAAATTAATCATAGCCCTCAAGGTCAAAGTCACGACCGGTGGGTGACAAACAATGCAGCGTTTTAAAAGCTGTTTGTTTTAATCAGAGTGCGAGAGCTCGCTTCACTTTTACCACCTATCCTCAAACAACAGTGCGCCTGTATGTGTACTTTAAAAAAGTACTTTTCCTGTGAAAGTGCAGCAACACTTTTGAATTTCAAGCGATTATTTCCCACGTTTATATTGTTTTCCTTTAGTTTTCTAGAAATGAATCATTGTGACGTGCAGTAATAAAGATTGAGGTGACGGTTCGAGTGTGATAAACGAGGCGTATTGTTGCGACGAATGTAGCCACAATATGCTAAAGATATAAACATATACGTGAACTTAATTATCTCCGCAACCACAGCGTTTATTAACTTAATTTAAAGTGCTACAATAATGTAACACTTATAAGAATATACCTTTTCTTTGAAAACATATATAAAGTAACTTAAATTTAAGTAATTACGTAACTCTGTGATGTTGTTAAGTTCCTGAACAATGAAGTTGGAAAACTCAGGGACCGCTAAAGGATGAATGTTTAGCAAATCTTGCTCAGAATCACGCTGGAAGTTATAAAGAATGTTATAAATAAAAAAAATTCAATCTAAAAAATTTAAAAAAAAAGTTTTTTTACAAATTTAAAATTTAAAAATTAAAAAAAAATAAAATAAAATAACGCAAGTATTAGAACTGATTTGGGGTTCATATGACTGCTTGAACACAGGGAACAGAGGTACAAACCCCAATTGGAGTCCGACAGGGTTTCAACATCTATGTTTGGGAAACCGCGGGGCGTCGATGAGGCTCGGTTGTGTGCGTCCACTTCCACCATCTTCTAATAGAAAGATTTACAAAAACTGCTTTATAGACCCGTAAAATAAAAACAAATGTTCCTCAATTTTAGTGACAATCTGTATTTCTTCTCAACACAAAAACCTCAACAATAAATCATAGTTAATTACCTAAGTTCAGCACGCAGTGATGTAATACTTTTTAAATTGTCACTTGACAATTCATTCCTTTTCTTGGCACAATCAAGTACTGAAACTTCCAATTAGAGAAAATTACATTGAAAGTCTTGTTTACTTACTCATTAAATCAAGTTTTTACTTATTCAAGTAAAAAAAAAGACAATTTTAGATTATTCTTCTTGTCTGATTGCTGTTTTTTGGACAGCATTTAACATCAGTTAAATGCAGAAAGCCCTGCTTATATTCTTCAAAGTGATGTAATACTGTGATATTAGTACTCAGGAATTAAGTAACTCTGTCATCACGTCAAACAATTACCAGCAAAACTTTCCACAGGTGTTTAATAGTCCGGTCATTTCACATTCCACGTCCTTAAATCCACATGTTTCACCCTTAAAGACGACTTTCATTGTAATTGTTGCTTTGACTGAATCACACAGGTGTCGATTCAACTTTATTTTTTCGAGGTTTGTGTTGTTTCTGCATTGGATCTATTATTAAAGCTGTCTTGTCATTTCCCCTGTCCACCCCTCACACTGTATGTACGCCTTCTAAGAAATGCTGAAGCTCCACCGCCAGCTTTAAGAAAGAAGAAGAAGAAGAAGAAACTTCCTTCCTGTCTCTTTGTCCTCCGTCTGTCTGCGTTTTATCTCGCCGTCTATTTCGGTCTGTTTATCTATTTGTCGGTTTCTCTGCTCGCCTCGCTGTCTGTCTTTCTGTTGTCATCTGTCTGTCTGTGATATGAACCCACCGGTATATTGTTATTATTATTACATGTGACACACACACACACACACACACACACACCCACGGACACACGGACACACACACAGTATCAGTATCTCCGGCTTGCAGACAGCTCGCAGACAGAGCCCAGTAAGTGAATTAAGCTGGTCTGGACTGTACTAAAGCTGACACTGGCTGACTTAGTAAGCACACATACACACAACTGACACACACACACACACACATTCACAATGTTATACTTTCACACAGAACAGATAAAGAATTGCACGGACAGACAAACTCACACATACACAAACTCAATGCTGCATGATCAACGTGTTTTTGACAGTCTCACTTTTTAATCCTTCCTGTAAAAAAAGAAAAGTGAAACTAGCACCACTGTCTCCACTGTAGCGCTGCCGCTAACGTTAGCGATGTTTCATCTGCGTGTGCTCGTCCTGCAGCGCCTCAAGGAGCTGAAGCAGAGGGAGTTCTACAGAGCGCTGGCCTGCAGGAGGCAGAGGAGGCGCAGGGAGGAGAAGAGGGAGGAGAGAGCGCTGAGGAGGCTCCGCAAGCATGAGGAGAGGAGGACGGGGGAGTGGTGAGTGAGCAGCACCGCCGCACGGCCTCCAGGACGGCATCTCCCTCCAAAATGAACACAAGGAGTGTGTGTTATCAAGTCAGAGGACAATTCATTCTACATTTCTATCCTGAGAATGTGGTTTCAAGCTGCACTACTCTATTTTGAAATCAACTTTTAGTGTCGTTAGTGCAATTGTTCCCTTAATTCCCATGCTTTATTATTATTATTATCGCTCTCATTAAACCTGTGTCCAGCAGCAGCAATAACTTGTTTTCGGCAGTTAAAAATACCACAAAAAAACTTCCAAGGACAGTTTGGAACCAGCGAGTGAAGATAGCGTAGACTTTGGCAGCTTAAGAGTCAAATTTTACTCGGTTGAGACCAAAAACGGAGCAAAAAATATGAGATGTGTGGTTGAAATTGATTGAAATTAGAGATGGAACAGTTAACTCAGGAGTACAGAGCAAACCAGACCCTTTATGTTGTAGTTATTATTTGCTTTTCATTTCTGTAGATGTTTTCTGTTTGCGGTGAAAAGGCAAAAAAAAGTGTAAAAAAAGAAATAAAAAAGAACCAGCTAGTGACGATAGCTGAAGAGTCAGATTTTACTCGGTTGAGACCAAAAACGGAGCAAAAAATACGAGAAGGGTGGTTGAAATTGACAGAAATATAAGTGATGCAACTGCAAAAAATACAAATCAATATGGAGTCAGAGTTTCCAGAGACACAACTCCACATTCCTGTAGGTTACGGATGTAAGTCCACTCCAAAACAAACCGAAAGGACACGTTGTCACGAGTCAAACACTCCAGTCGCCATCAAGATAAAATAGTTTCTCGTACCACCAATAAGCTTCTCCGTGCATGAAAGTAGAGGCGGTCATGCCAGAGATGCGTTTTCCTCTGCAGACATTTTGACTCGTGTGTTGTGGAAAAATGAGCAGAGGGCGGTACCCCAGAGACGATCTCCCAATCGCTCGAACGCACCTACGAAGGAGACGAGGAGCTTCAGGAAGAGCTTAGATGTTAAAAATGTAGCCGTACGAGAAAGTCTTTACGTGCCGACGCCTCACCTCCACATCTGGCACCGGGTTTTGAAGCGACTTATGTCGGTTAAGATAGACCCCCGTGAAACCGAGGGTTTTTTTTTTTAATTTGGCAGCTTAAGCTCTGAGGGAGGCGAGGAGACGCGTTAGCATAATGAGAAGCACCGCTTCTGAGACTCCAGCAGAGGAATGGAACCCAGCCATATTTAGTTTGAGAGTTTACACGTGTGTTTTCCTCACCGTGAGGCCTGTTTTAAGCATAACATGTTTTATTTTATATATATATATATATATATATATATATATATATATATATATATATATATATATATATATATATATATATATATATGTAAAGTATGTTATGCTTTGGAAAATCAAAAGGTTTGTATGTTGTATGTTTGTCAAATTCAATAATAAAAAAAAAAAATTCAAGAAAGGCTGCCAAATTTTCCATAAGTCCTCGGTCTTTAAAAAAAGAAAGAAAAAAAAGCGACACCTTTAAGGCAAACAATAAACAAACGTTGGCTTGGCGAGAGTTCGTCTGGCGAGCGACCAAACAGAGAATTTTTTAAATACACTTTATTTAAACAAGATCATGGGAACGCAACATGTTGAACCCTCGAGAGCTGTGAGGCACAAACTTGAAGATGCCCACGCAACACAAAAAAACCAACAACAACAACAACAAAAATGTAGGCTTCCGCCAGAAAATAGTCCCTGCAGACGGGATCAAAAACATCCGGGACTTTTTTTTTTTTTTAAATCAGACGCGTGAAATAAATCCTCATGTACTCGTCGACCCGCCGGCCTACACGCGTTTAAAAAAAAAAAAAGCTGCCTGACTGACGGGCGCGCGAGTAAAAATAAATCACAGAAGAAGAAGAAGAGAAGAGGAAGAGGAAGAGATCCCTAACTAGCTCCCTGGTTACAACCGCCGTTGGCACGGCAACTAGTTAAATGCATCTGATGGCGGATAATCAGTGTTTGCGTTTTTTGACCAATCACGCGGCCCGAAACCCCCCCTGCAGAGCGCAGAGCGTCCGCATCGGCTGCAGCTGCACTTGCACATGTGCAGCAATGCAGTTTGGCTGCTGGCACGAAGGAGGCGTGGCCTAATTGATTTTCAGCCCCACGCTTCCTCTCTCCTCACCACTTGTCTCCTTATTTCCTCTTGTTGCCCTGATCTTCTTTTCCTGTATAATCTGCTTTTCATTTGATTCCTCTCCGCTTTTTTCCTTCATCCCCCTTCACCGTTTGTCGTCTCCTGTCCTCTTTTCCTTTTCCTATCGTTTACTTTTCTCTAACCTCCTTTCCTCTTCTTTGGTCCTCTTTCCTTTCCTTCTGTCGCCTCCTCTTCCCATGCTTTCATCTGTCACTCTTCTCCTTTCGTTTCTTTTCTTCCTGCATTCTGCTTTTCATGTGTTTCCTCTCCGCTTTATTCCTTTAATCCATTTCCTCCTCTTTCCGTGTGTCGTCTCCTGTCCTTTTTTCCTTTCGTCTCATTGACTTTTCGCTCCTCTTTCCTTCCTTCCTTTCCTCTCTGTTTGTCCTCTTTCCTTTCATTTTGTCGTCTCCTCTTCCCATGCATTCATCTGTTACTCTTCTCCCTTTATCCTCTCCTTTCTTTTCTCTTACGTTCTGCTTTTCATTTGTTTCCTTTTCTCTTCTCCTTTTTTGTCCTTCACTTTCATCCTCTAATCTTTATTTCTTTCCTTTTCTTCCCCTTTTCATTTGTTACTGTTTGTCCACTCATCTCCTTCCACTCATCCTTTTCTTGCATCTTCCTTTTCTCTTTTCTAAATCTCATGATTTCCTCCTGTCCTTTTCATTTCGCTCCTTTCCTCCTTTTTTCTTCTTTTTCATTCACTTTCTTCACTCCTTTTCACCCTCTCCGATTCTCCTTCATTCATTTCCACTCAGCCTCTTCTCTCCTCTCATTCTCTTCCTTCCTCCCTTTTTCATTTGTTTCCTCTCCTTTTTATTTATTTACTCACAACCGTTTCCTCTCCTCCCCTTTCCTTTTGTCGTTTCCTCTGATTTCTTTCCTCTTCTCTGCTCTTTTTCATTAATTTCCTTTTCCCTCTCTATTTTTCCTTTCCTCCCCTCTTCCTTTTTCATTTGTCGCCCTTCATCCTTCTCTTCTCTTTCATTCCATCACTCCCCCTTTAATCCTTTCTTCTCTTCACACTCTCCTCACCACTTGTTTCCTTGTTTCCTCACCATCCTTTCCGTGCTCCTATTCGTTTCCTGTCATCTTCCTTTTCCTCTCGTCCTTTCCATTCATTTCCTTTTCTCTTTCCTCATCCCTTCTCCTCTTTCTTCCTTTCTCCTCTTTCCTCTTCTCTACTCTTTTTCCTGCATTTCCTTTTCTCTCTCATTTGTTCTCTCTCACTTTTTTTAAAATTTGTTTCCCTTTATCCATCTCTTCTCCTGTATTCACTCCCCTTTTTATCCTCTCACTTTCCTCATCTCCTGTTTCCTCGTTTCCTCACCATCCTTTCCGTGCTCCTATTTGTTTCCTGTCGTCTTCCCGTTCCTCTTGTCCTTTTCATTCATTTCCTCCTTTTCTTTCGTCCTTCCTTCTCCTCTTCATCCCTCTCTCCTCAACATCCTTTTTCCGTGTCCTTTCATCCCTTCTATCCACTCGTCTTTTTCGCTCATCCTTCTCATCATCTCGTCCTTTCCTTGCGACCTCTCCTCTCATCCTCTCTTCCTCTCCTCCTCTCCTCAGCGCTCCGGGCTCTGGTCCCATGTTCCGGTCCACCACGGTGGCGGTCGAACCAGCGAACCAGACCAGACCAGAATTTGTGCAAAACTGGGGCGACGTCCGTCTGAGCGCCGCCTCACCGGGAACAAGTAAGAACTCTAATCGGCGTAAAAAGCTTGCACTTGACTCCTTAAATAGTTTATGAGCGTGTGTTTGGTTTTGGTGATGGAGACATCACTCTTGATATTGAGGAATTAATCACAACCGAGAGCGATCTGCATGCAGCGATGCTGAAATATCTTTATCGACAGCAGACTTTAGAAAAGGAAATGAACAGCTCCGGAAATCTTTGCATGAGATGTCAAATGAACACAGAGGGGATGTTTTCGAGGCCGAGGAGGAGGAGGAGGAGGAGGAGAAGATGAAGAAGCGCCGAACAACATAACAAGTGGAACAATTAATGAGAAATCACTCCGGGGGGGCTTGAACACTCGGGACCTTTGTCAAAAGAAATCCGAGCCGTTGACCAATCGCAAAAGGACTTGACAGTGCTGACCTTTAAGTGGATATGAAGAACAAAGGAAGCCGTCGAGTCAGTTGAGTCACACCACGAAATTATGTAACATCAGCTCGGCTGGAGAGAAAACGGCTCCACAAAAGAGAAGCAGCCGGTCGAGAGACCAGAGCCGGCGGTGACCCAAGATTCTGAAAAGTGAAGCAAATGCAGAAAGTGTCTTGAATTTGCATTTCCTCTCCTGACCACTAGAGGGCAACTCCTCTGGTTGTATAGAAGTCTATGTTTCATGTGTTAAAGCTGCATTATCTCTCATGACCACCAGGGGGCGACTCCTCTGGTTGTATAGAAGTCTATGTTTCATGTGTTAAAGCTGCATTATCTCTCATGACCACCGGGGGGCGACTCCTCTGGTTGCATAGAAGTCTATGCTTCTTGTGTTAAAGTTCCATTATTTTTACTTAACACCAAGGGGCAACCCCTCTGGTTGTATAGAAGTCTGTTTCATGTGTTAAAGCTGCATTCTCTCTCCTAACCACCAGATGGCAACCCCTCTGGTTGTATAGAGTCTATGCTTCATGTGTTGAAGCTGCATTCTCTCTCTTGATCACCGGGGGTGACTCCTCTGGTTGTATAGAAGTCTCTGCTTCTTGTGTTAGAGCTGCATTTCCTCTCCTGACCACCAGGGGGCGACTCCTCTGGTTGTATAGAAGTCTATATAAATGACTACTTCTCTCTTGATGTATTCCCTCAGTAAACATTGTAAACATGAGTTTACGTCTCAATCTCTAGTTTCTAGTCTTCTTCTATACAGCATGATGTTCATTTAGTAAATTATGGTCATTTAGAGTCAAACAGACCATAAAGCAGAGGACGCTTTATGCAAAACTGCACCCAAATGCAACTATCTTAAATTAATGCTGTCATTATTTTTTAGCTCCCCATTCCTCAATTTGTGGTTATTAGAAAACACCTTTTAATGTCTCACAAACCCATTCAACAGCACCACACACTACAGCCTCCTAAGTGACCATGAAGTTGAACAAACAACACCTCTCTAAAACACTTAAGAACAACCCTGAACATTAAGAAGTAGATTGGAGCAATATTTTTTCAGTTAAATGTGTCATTCCCTCTGAATTTGTTCAGATTTGTTCTGATCCAGGAGGTGAACCCGTCTCCCCGCAGTCCACCTCGAGTGGATTTCAGAGTGCGAGATTCATTTTTTTGTAATAGAAAAAGCATGAACATGAAAGTCGGCGGCAGCATTCCCGTTGCTTCGAAGAAACAATCAATTGTCACCCTGTCTTTTCAGAAAAAAAACACAACGGTTGCATATTCCGGAAAGTTTCCTATTCTCAATTTAAAGTTGAAACCAATGGAAAACTTCGACAACTGCATTTAAAGTCGACCCTCTCCCGAGTGCTAAATGTGAAAATACATTTAGTATCGGAGGAGTAATAATTCATTCGGCGGCTTCCCTTCTAAAACGTCTCGAATGTTTAACAAAAGAGGTTTCTGGTGTGAGTGGAAGGCACATTATGGATTACTTTTAAAGCTGTGAGTCATCTTAAAAACCTTCATTCAAGAAATAATTTTCCAGAATCTGCCGGTATGGACAGATGGATGTCTGGCAGCATGTTGTGCTTTAAAGTGGGTATAAACAAATGGAAATTACATGTTCGAATAAAACCTTTAATCTCATCCCATTTCTAAATGAGCCAAACATTCATCTGCGCTCATGTTTTTCTTTAAGTCCATCCTACACCCGTTCATCACATTTCAACAAAAGGAGCCAGAACGCTGAACACGTCTATAAGGAGCTTACTGTATGGGAAGGCTCCATAATGAAGGCTATTCTTCTACATGTATCCCCTCCTACTCCTTTCTTTACAGTCAAGTTAGGTAGATAATCCTGTTACGTTTTGCATGTAAATGTAACCGGCGTCAGCTGCTCTAATCCTCTCCGCTCTGCCCCTTCATCTGCAGAGCCTCAAACGCCGACGACCCAGCCCTTCCTTCCCCTCGACCCGGCACTGGAAACCAGGCTCCTGGGCGACGCGCCGTGGGTGCCGACGTCCGCCGACCCCCGCATCCCCAACGAGACCCGACCGGACTACGACGACCTGACAGCCGACGACGCGATCTCAACCAAAAGCCGCCACTTTGACAAGATCCCTCGGGCTCACGAGGACTCAAGCCACCCCGTCGCTCCCGATAACGTCCCGACAACCGGCACGAACTCCTCCGCCGCCTTCGCCGCCAATGGCTCCAACAGACGCGGACCGAACGTCCAGTCCGTGCGCGGCAGGGTCCGTCCCGTGTCCTTCTCGCTGCCCAAGAGGAGCTGCGTCCTCCTGCACCAGTCGGCCGCCGTCTTCATCCAAGCCGGGCGGGGCTCCGGGTCGTCGGGGAAGCAAGAAGGCGTCAAAGACCCGGGGGAGAAAGTCGTGGCAGAGCAGCAGCAGCTCAGATCTCCGGTGTCTGCGGACGTGGACGTCGCAGGCGCGGGTCACTGGGACACTGGAAACCAGTGCGGTGTGGATGTTAAAACTGCAATCCAGCACTCCGAGGCTGGAGCCAATATGTCTGCCGAAGGGGGAACTGGAGGACTCTCTGGGACCGGAGCCCAGGCTTCTTTATGTAATCGCAATGTGATCGGAGTTGAGGGCTCTGTGATCAGTGGGAACGGAGCCCAGCTCTCCTTATGTAAGGACAACGGGACTGCAGCCCAAGTCGGCAGCGAAAGTGGGATTGGAGCTCATCTTTATTTAAACGGTGGACAGATCTCCGACGGCGCGAGCACAGTCGTGGCGAAAGATCCAATGCGCGGAGACGGCGACGCCGATGAGATAACCCCGACTCGAGGAGCAAAAGATCCGCTTTGTCACGCCACAAATCCGTCCGATGTGAAGGAGACCAAAGAGTCTTCAATCCAAACTCATCCCAAAGAATCAAACCCTTCCCAGTCGAACGCGCCCAAAGAATCAACCCACTCGCCTCCGAATCGTCCCAAAGAGCCGTTTTGTCGCGTCCTGAGCCGAGACGGCAGCCGCGTTCTCCTCTGGCCCTCGGAGATGGTCAGCTACACCAAGACGTCGCCCTCCATCTCCTTTAGCATCAACCCACTGCTGTACGACTTCAGAGCACATAACAGGGCCAAGGAAGGGGGCGAGGGGAAGAAAGGAAGGGTGGAGGAAGGGAGGGAAAGAATAAAGCCGTCGGTGATCAAACAACCCGACTGCCAACAGAGGCAGGAAGTTATGGAGGGAGGAAGGGAGGTGAAGATAGATGAAAGGGAAGAAGAGGATGAAGGAGGACAGGCAGGAAATCCTATGGAAGTTGTCGCCCATTGTAGCAGCGGCGACGCGGCGCCGGACCGCTGCGGTTGCCGTGATGAAAGCGCTTTAAAATTCGTTCCCGTCGCGGCAGAATGCCACCTCGCGCCGACGCCGGGCCTTCAAAAACCAGTCGGCGGGAGGAGGAGGGGGAGGAGGAAGCGGAGGGGAGGGGTGAGGAGAGGAACGAGGAAGAGGGGGAGGAGAAAAAGAGGCGAGGAGACAGACCGAAAAGACTCCGGAAGGAGGATAACAAGTAGCGTTTCTGAGAATCAGACGTTTGAAGCGAGGGGCGACGAGAGGTTGAGGAGAGAGGGCGCCGAAAAAGAGGAGCGGAGAGAAAAGGCGCCATTAAGCAATCTCGCGGCGCATCGGCTGGTGGGAGGGAGAGAAAAGAGGATGAGGAGAGAAGAGAGGGGGATAAGAAGAGATCAGGCAGAGCGAGAGAGGGCAGGTAGAAATGACGAGAAGAGAGGAGAGCTATTAAGTAATCTTCCCGTGAATCGGTGTAATCGGTGTAACCAGCTGTGTGTGCAGGTGAACGGGGAGGCCGGCCGGCGTCAAAGCCGGCAATCAGCCTGCGGGTGGGGCCGGGGGCTCAGAAAGCTCCTCCGTAGGGGGGCGGCATGCAGCTCGGTGATTAGCCCCGTCCCCGGGTCCGTTACAGAGGCGCCACGCTGTCCCGCAATTACGCCCGACCCCGCTCAGAACGCCAGAGAGACGGGGGAGACGCACAAAAATACACAAGCGGGGAGGCAGGAAGGGCAGGGAGACGAGAGGCGAAGGAATCCGAGGGAGACGGAGATAAGAGCCGCTCGAGGAAACGCGTGTAACCCGGTGATTAGCGGCGATTCTTCTCCCCGGCGAGAAGCGGCGCGCGAGCCGGAGATTCGCCTCCTTCCCGAAACGGCGCGCGATCATCCGACGATTAGCCCCGTCCCCGCTGCCTTTGGAGAAACAGCGTGCGGTCAAAAGCAAACAACACCTGCAGGACGCGGGCGTCCCGCGGCGGGCGCGAACCCACGCTGCTCCTCCGCTGAACATGCGGGGGCGCAGAAGAGGATAATGGGATCGGGCCCGACCCTCGGCGGCGATGCGATTTTAAAAGACGGGGCGGCGCCGGAGGGAGCGGCGATCGCAGGGAAGAGGAAGACGGAGTCGCCCGAGGTCGGGGATGCGCCGAGGAAGAAGAGGAAGAGGGGGAGGAGACAAGCGAGGAGGGTCGTTTGTGCTTCGAGACCGGAAGGGGCCGGCGGTGTCGGGTCGGCCGCCGACCTCGACGAGGACCTCGCGAAACTCGACGCGGACGAGACCGACGCAGAGTGTCACTTTATCTGCAGTTCGTGTCACAAAACAAATAACTGTGAGGAGACGTTTAGCCGCGACGCCGCCGACAAACTGAATAACTGCTGCGTCTGTCACGACGGCGACGCCTGCGCCGAGAAACCTCTTAGCGACTGTCACACCTGTAACGGTCAGTGTGGCGAAGAGCGCAACGGGGACGAGAGACACAAAGCGAGCGGCGGCGAGACGGAAAAAGACGAGGACGAACTCGACGAAGACGAACTCGACGAGGACGGACTCGGAGCAGCAAACGGGGCCGTGGACGCCATGGACGTACCCGTGGACGTACCCGTGGACTTGTTCACCCGTAGCGCCGCTGACGACCGTCAATGTGAGAGCGAGCAGACGCCGAGCGAAAGCACGTCCGCCCACGAAGCCGCCGCTAAGACGGGTGACCTTTGCGCGCAAACCGCGCAAAGGTCCGATGCCCCGCGTTGCCCCGAGTGTGCTCGCGATCACGCGTGTGACGAGAGCGAGGCGGATGCGACCAAGCCGCAGTGTCCCATTCGACACAAAGGCAACGCCGTCGACTCGATTGATTACAAAACCTGCAGCGGTATCGATCCCGGACGCGGAGACGTTCGCGGTGATATCGACGGCGGTCGGCGCGGTCGCCCCAACGCCGCTGATTGCAACCGCTGCGCTGATGTCGTCGACGGGAACGGAGGCGGAGGCGGCGGCGGCGCGCTCGTGAGCGTGCTCGCGGAGCAAGGGGACGCCGAGAGGGAGAGGCGGGAGGAGGAGGGGAGGCAGCTGGAGAGGAGGAAGCTCAAGGAGAGGCGGGCGGAGTGGGAGAAGGAGTGGGCGAGGAGAAAGGAAAGGGAGGACAGGGAGCGGAGGAAGGAGGTCGATTTCGAACACCTCTACGCGGAGAAGAGGCCTCGCTTCCCCCGAGCGCTCCCGGCGCCGTGCATCCCCCTCCACGCCTCGCTCCTCCTCCCGCCTTCCTCCTCGTCCGCTTTCTCCTTCCGCCACACCATCATCCAGCACCTCTCCCTCCTCCCGCCTCCGTCGCACCTCCCCGTGCACTCGTACCCCCATCTCCTCCCCTCTTTCTCCCCTCTCGCACCTGCGCCGCCGCCGCCACCGCCGCCGCCTCCCCCTCCTCCTCCTCCCCCCGCTCTTCATCCCTCGTTCTACTCCTCATCCCCCATCTCTTTCCTGGAGGGCCCCGGTCCTTTTCCCCTGGCGACGGCGTTTCATCCCATGCGGGGTCACCACCCGTCTCTGTACGGCCCGCCCCATCCCGCGGTCCTGCCCCTGCAGGTGTTGTTCTAAAAAAAAGGTGTGATGAAAATGAGTGACAGCAGCTCGCATGCGTCGTTACCTGCATACTCCTGGAAGGGATGCCAGGGTTAGGAACTAAGCAGGGAAACAAAGCCCATGTTTCTTAAAGCCAAACTCCCCGGCAACCTCATCACCCCGTCCAAACACTCAAAGCACTGATTCACACATGTGGGGAGGGGAAAAAATGATGGCTAATTATCTTCATCAGTTGCATTCCTGCTGGAAATGAGTCTCAGGTGTGCAGCCGGTGGAATCGTGGCGGGGATACACAGCTGGGCTCGTTTTCCCCTCGCCGGAAAAATCAGTCGAAGGCTCCCGTTTTGCATTTTGAAACCTCGTTTTTTTTTCAACCACGCACTTCGGAAACGGCGGAATTGAGACTTTTGAGGACAAATTCCCGCTTCAGAAATCTGTGATGATGAATGAAGATTTTTTTTTTCTCTCCCTTGTTGAGAGTTTCCACTTCAGTTGGCGATTTTCCTACTTTTCCCCCTGAATGACTTTCAAGAGCAGATGTGAACTCCAACGCTCCCAGCTGGAGGTTATTAAGAGATGATGACCTGCATGACATTTTATGCTATAGCCTAGTCTATTTTCCCAATATAGATGGTGTCTAAACGGTTAAAACAAGACCCTGGGGGTTTCATGTCCTGAATGAATATTAAAAAATGAATATATCTCCTTCTGGCGCCTCATCATTTGATCAAAGATAAAAAAAAACAATCCTTGTGCACGTTCAACCTTCGAGCTTAAAAACAGCTCAAACTACAGAATATCCTGCCTTCAAACTGATAAATGATTAAATTAAGATGTCGGGCGACATCTTTAGGCTAAATCCAGTTGTTTTTTTTGGGTGCGCTGATGATGGACGTGGCACCGCAAGGAAACGGAGACGCTGCTCACAGCTGGAAACATAAATTGCTTCAGGAACAGTTGAGAAAAATAACACAAAAAAAAGCCATTGGCATTTGAAAAAAGTGGCAGTTTGATTGACGTCCACTGGGGCAAAAGTCTTGTGTCATTTTCTGTTCGTATGAAGTGCATAAAGAGTAAAACATGCTGTATTAGTTTGTAGCATAAGAAAACGGTGCGTTGCCGCTGCGTTCGGGCCTCCTGACGCTGTCACCGGTGTATAAAATGTACTCGCAGCCTCTTCTGAAGTGTATTTCTCCCTGTGTGAGAGTTGAACGTCGGAGCAAAATGTTAATTTTGAAATAAAGCCTTTGCTCTTTTTGATTTTGAGGAACTGACTCCAGCGTCTGACCTTTTCACTCCTGACGCTTTAGACGTGTTGATTTTCTGCCACCGCGTCGCGGGGCTGCACTAAAAATACCCCGAGCGTGGAGGATAACTTTACATTTAGTGACTCATGCGAGGAAACAAAAGGCCAAAAAACACACATACAGGGAAAGAGAGAGAGAAAAGAGAGAGAGAGCTTCTCGTGTCCATGGGAGGAGGAAGATGTGAGGATTTGATTGTCAGGTAATCACAAAATAAACATCCACCAGTTGTCATTCATCGCTCCGCTTTTGTTGCAGGTTGACAGGTGATTTATTTTTTTCTTTTGTTTCGCGCGACAAACTTAACACAAATTCAGTGGCCTTCTATTCATTCACATGCAGGAAGTTCAAAGCGTTTCCCTCCTCGCGGGCCCTCAGGGTGGATTTTTCCTTTAAAAGCTAAAGGACTTAGGACAAAAGCCGCATGTGCGTCAAACGAGGATCCGCCCCTTCTCCTTTTTCTTTCTCCTCCAAATTATCCTCTTTCGAGTCTCGAACGTCTCGTCCTGGAAACACCTCGCTATTAATTAAGGAGAACGTCCAGAGAGCCTCGTGACGCTCGAGACGTTCAGAGATGCGAATGCGTCGCAGGCACGATAAGAACGAAAGCGGAGTGACTCCCACACTCAGAACTCGTTGTTTTTCTCTCTCTCTCGCTCCTCTGAAGATGAACATCTGGCTGCGATGGCTTTGGGGCATAAATGGCAACGCCCACCCATCTCAGCGACGACGGATCATTCCCGTTGCAGGCGAGCGGCGCAAAACAAACAAAGCAGTGACAAAGCGGGCAGTTTTTTTTTGGGGTCTTTTCAGGGGCACGCACGAGGAGAAAACACCGGTTTCACCGGCGTCGCGGCTTCCAGTTCGCAGCCCCGAGGTGTTCATGAACAGGTAGCGACATGCAACCCGTGACGTCTTCCGACTGACAGCCCCGAGGGAAAGAAAATGAAACCCGGCAGAATCCTATTTAGCTGGTGTGAGCGCGCTCACGCGGCAACATGCTCTCTCCTCGTACAGCTCGGTCCCACGAGGGGTTCGAAACCATATGTTCTCTATGAGCGTAGGTTATATTTACATTTGCGATGTAACTGTGTAAATTAGAGAAAAGAAAAGTTGTTATTCGATGTATTTTTGTAGAGAAAAACCTCAGTTGAATGAGGCGCAGTTTTTTTGTATCATGTGTTTCGATGCTACTTTAGCGAGTAAATGAAACTCTTCATGTGTCCTCCTGTTCAGCTGTTGTACATTTCAGTTCTTTTAAAGTCCTGATGGTCGATGGATGGGTTTAAAAGAGCTGCAGTTTCCAGTTTTATCTTGAGATTCTGATAGATTAATATTTGGGTACACATTTTGTGGTGTAATCTAATTTCAGCAGACTCGTACTCCACAGATTACACCCCCCCCCCCCCCGCCCCCTCCCTGAAGATATATAAAAGATCTTGTGAATCCATCAAAACAAATTACTCTGAAAATGGAAATAAATCAGTAGACTTGATATCAGTGTCTTGTCTGTTTTTTTAAAAAATTCTTTTACAGAGAAAGTGACTAATAAAAATTAAATATCAGCAGACAAATGTGTGAATCAATGCCTTTCATCACCAACTAGCAGTCAAGTAGCATTTTACATCCACATCTGTTCAAAATCAATTCATCACTTTATCCTATTAAAGCTGTCAAGGTAACTCAGTAGTCTACATCGTTAAGGTGATATTCCACAATTCTTGATACACAATTTGATACCAAACAAAACAATAACTCTTATCATAACTTTAATATCAACAATAAATGTAATATCCTTGATTATTCGCCCAAATTTTCTCAACAAAAACTACATTTTGCATGGATACATTTGAACACATCGTGGTAACGTTATAATTCAATCTCACCCAACGCTGACGCTTACTGAAAAGAGCTCGAACGCATCAATGTGACTTCCACACGTGAGCTGTTAGCTCTTTTATTTCGCCAAACAGCTAGCTTCGGCTGCTAGCGCTGGCTTACGTCAGCTGCTAGCGCCAGCTGCTAGCGCCAGCTGCTAGCGCCAGTTGCAAGTGTCGGCTAACGCCAGCTAGCGCAGGGTTAAGGCAATAAGTGCCGGCTAACGCCGACTTACCGCAGCTAGCTTTCCTCCTGCTGGCTTCAACCCAGATTTCTTGCTCACAACGTCACAACGACGGGACGTCTTAGCGTCGAGCCCTGATCCCGACATCCAAATATTCTATTAGACATTGTGTGAGATTGTCATGAATAGCGTAATAATTTCAATTATATGACGATATAAATGAGCAAAAGCACATTTTGTGAGGTCACAGTGGCTGTGATCTTTCATGGACGGACAACACGGAAGCATGAAACAGATTATGAACCTGGGGGGAGAAACAACGCCAGGGAGTTCACACACACTCTCCCTCAGTTGATCAGATGCTTTGGGACTGTGAACTCTGTGTGTGTGTGTGTGTGTGTGTGTGTGTGTGTGTGTGTGTGTGTGTGTGTGTGTGTGTGTGTGTGTGTGTAACTCCAGAAGGCCGTCCGACAGCTGGGACCATCATGTTCAATGACTAAAATAGCGTCAAATCTCAACATGTTCAACACCTGGGGCTGTTTGAGTGTGTGTGTGTGTGTGTGTGTGTGTGTCTTACATGTTGACAGTATTTCCATCTGTGTGTGTGTGTGTTTTGTATGTGTGTGTTTGTGTTTCAAGAGTACGAAAGCAGTGAGTGTGACAAGTCAAGTTCAACGGTTCTCAGTAATTCGCTTCGGTGACCTTTAAAAACCAACAGACCAACATTAAAACTTGACTTTATGGAATTAGTTTCAAAGCGTGTGCGTGTGTGTGTGTGTGTGTGTGTGTGTGTGTGTGTGTGTGCGTGCTCTGCCCTGAACTCAGCTGCTTCCAGTCCGTGTGATTCTTTTTCTTTTCCACCGCCGGCTTTCCAGAAAGGTTGATGGGCGTCGGGGCTCACTCGGGCACTTTACGGCGAACGAGTTGATAGATTCCTCGGCACATTACGGTTTGCTTCCTCTGTGCGTCGACCACGGAAACTACTCAACGGCGAGTTAAAAACCCGCAGAAGGCCACGTCATCGGAGGGCAAAGATACAAAGCTCTTCAGAAACTGCGTCCGTGAATGAGCCGCTCTGTCAGTCTCTTCGGGCTTGACGAGAAAACCAAAAATATGTTGAAAGATTCATAATATTTTCATACAGAAATAACTTTGAAATGATTTATGTATCAGAGGAGCTCGAATGAAGACAGACGGAGGAGAGGAGTCTTGCTGGTGGCCTGTATAAATACTTAATTAGGAGATGGCAGAAATTATAATCACTCAAATTTTAAACAACATAAAAATGTCATTATAGACAGAATATTGTGCGTTTATTTTTAAAAAAAAATACAGAACAGTTAAGATTAAACGCTTATTCCTCATCATTAAAGCAGGTTTATAAGGAAACACTTACTACTTATTTCTTCTCCCTTCGGATTTTATTGTGCACACAGTGCTTCTGTTTTTTGTTTAATTAATCATTTTAACACATTATTTCGCTCGAGGTTTCATTTGTTTTACTCTGAAAAGCCGCTTCGCTCTAAAGTCAACAACAGCAACAACGGATCATTTAGATTTTCCTCCTGAAGCTGTTTTGTTTGTCACTTTAAGGCTGAAGACAAACTCCCTTGTGGACATGACCAAAATAAACTGCAAGCTGAACAAAACTCAACCTTTGGTGCAACAAAAGTGAACAAAGAAAGACACAACCAGTGCAGTGTTTTGTTGTCTGATTAACCCTCGAAACTTATTTTTTCATTTCAACAGTGACCATTGGAAAAAATTAAGATAAGATGAATCGATTATTTAATAGCAGCGGAGGGTGAAGTACAGAATAACTAATAACTCTTACAGTAACTGAAATTAAATGTTATAAAAACAATGAGACAATCTATGTCTACGGCTTTAAGCAAAATCCAACAACGTCTGTAATTGCATCATAATATAATACATGGCCTTGTATAATATGTGAAAATGCAAGAGGGGGGTGGGCGTTGCTAACAGTGGGAGACGGGTAATTAACACTCTATACATATATATGAGCATGTATGTATGTATGTATGTATGTATGTGCATGTATGTGTATGTATTTGCTTATATATCCTTATGTATCTATTTTGATTTGTATGGTTATGTGCTTGTGTATCTTTATGTACATGTAGTGTGCACATCTTTCTTTATTTGCATATCTAGAAAATCAATAACAATTTGATCACAAAATGAGACCAGCCTGACAAATGAGACCATGTTTAACAAATGGGCCTTCAAGCTAAACATATTATTATTGTATATTCCTGCCGACACGAAGACATCCAGTCGGCTGATCTATGTGTGCGGCGTCTGCACTCATTAAATCTTCATTACAAGTCAACTTTAAACAGACTACAACAAATTTCTCATTGCGTAGAAAGTCACTAATCACTCTTTTCGAGCATTATTTAGTCGCTAAATCGACGGGAACACGCTGCTCTCCGTGTCTGCTCAACATGCCGCGTAACGCAATCAGACACACAACAGCTGAGAAGTGGAAGTGCCGACAGTAAATCAGACACGTCGGGTGACGTTTGAACGCCATCACAGACGCAGACGTCACAGGAAGAAACGGCGTTTCGGAGATAAACGGCGTTTAACGGGGGCTGGCTTCCTTTGGATTATGAATTTATGGCAGACGGCGACAGGATGAAGCTAGAGACAGAAGGATGGTTTGAGGTATAGCTCAGTCGTAATCATTTTGTTTTAAACTTTAAGCTTTTCAGCGTCCTCAGATCAGGTCATTTTTCTCAACAAACGCTGCATTTTACAGGATTACATTTGAACACATCGTGATAATGTCACAATTCACTCTCACTCTCACACTGACTGAAAAGAGCTCGAACGCATCAATGTGCCCTCCGCACGGGAGCTGTTAGCTACGTTATTTTGCCAGTCGGCTAACACCAGCTAGCGCCAACTAACGGCAGCTATTACGGCAATTAGTGCTAGCTAACGGTAGTTAGAGCAGGCTTATGGCACTTAGCGCCGGCTAACGCCCGCTTATGCCAGCTAGCGCAAGGTGACAGGAATTAGTGCCGGCTACCACCAGCTAGCGCCGGCTTACGGCAGCTAGCTTTCCTCCAGCTGGCTTTCTATCGCCTCCTGAACGATGGCGTTTCAGAGATAAACGGCGTTTCAGAGGACGCTGTTTGGCTTCCTTCGGTTTATGGATTTATGGCAGACGGTGACAGGATGAAGCTGGAGACAGAAGGATGGTTTGAGGTATAGCTCAGTCATAATCATTTCAATTTTACGCTTTTTAACGTCCTCAGATCAGGTCTGAATGATTCTGAAATAACATCCAGCTGGGTTATAATGATAATTTGTACACGATTATTCTAATTTTCATTTTTTTAAAAACAGGATTATGCTGTGATTTTTTTCCCCAGGAATCTGCACAGAACAAAGACGTTTCCTCAAGTGTGTAGATTATAACGCGTGGGTCGGGGACGCCGCCGCAGCGCCACCAAATTTAATTTATAATGACATTGTGGAGGCCCGTAATGCGGTTTTGATGCGGTTTTTGAATACGTGGTGCATGCAGCGCTCTACCTCCGACCTGTTTGTGTGTGAAAAAGCTGGAAATGAAAACACAAAAGGGGACGCCAGCACATTTACTCAAACACTGACGTCGGCCGTGAGGGAACATTTCATAGACTGTTCAGGGTTTTTTGGGGGGGGGAAGCTTTGTGCAAAAACAAAATGACGGGAGCTTGGATGGATGGTAGAAAAGCAAAAGAGGTGACGCCGCTGTGTCATACAACCACGCTGAGAGCGGTGGTACGATGATATTGTTGTCATAGAAACATTTTCTGCCAGAAAGAAAGACCCTGAAAGGACACGCACACACACAAATAGTCCGCACTTCATGCTCTGGATAAATATTTGGGTTTTTAATACTGTCATTAGTTGTTAAAGTTGCCTATTAAATAGACGTTTTTTTCATGGCAAATGGGCTTTATAGAGCGTCTCGTCCTCGGACCACTCAAAGGGTTCAACCCACACGTCAACATGCACCCGCTGACACACACATTTACACACACACAAACCTATACACACACACACATTCACACCTATACACACACCTTTACACATTCACACACACTGACAGACACACATTCATACACACAATCACACAAACACATTCACACGTATTTATACACTGACAGACACACGTTCATAGACACATTCACACACAATTAAACACACATTCATACACACATTCACACAAACTCAAACGTTCATACAGATATTCATACACCGACAGACACAATGTGATCCTGCATCATCTGGTGAAATCAGTCTTATCTAAATGCTCATTCACACACAAACAGATACATACACACAAAAAGACACACACACAAGCACACAGGGATCAATTTGGGGCTCTCGTGTCTTGCCCAACAACACTGCACTGACTAGACTACAACCTGCTTATTTATTATGTTTAATTCTCCTGATAGTGTGAACGGCGTGTCCCTGGTTTGTTCTTGCTCTCTCTCTCTGGGACGAGTCACACACACACACACACACCTGTGTGAGCGCCGTCAGTGGACTCCTGCTGAGAGCACACCTGTGGAGGATCATCATTAGCAGTTTTTTTTTCAGATCACCAGTCCTGTTTTGTGTCATTTCAGCCGCTCTACAGTTCGAGTTTTCAGGAATTCTTTGATAAATTATTTCCTCTTTCCCATCACCATCATCATCATCATCACCATCATCGTGTGTCTTTCTCTGAAGATGAGGTGTGAGACGTGGAAGTCGCCCACCGGCCTCGAGGTCTGCATTTATTTTTATTGGGGCGGTCTCGCCACCTTGCATTTTGTAGCCAGAAGCGATCCGAGAGGGGGAAGAGCTAAGTACGACCGACCGCTGAACGAGGCGTGCGGTGGAGCCGAGCCGGTTGAGGACGAGCGCATTAGGAGACCAAACGCGATCAATCCACTTGACAAAGTGCGGCTTCAACCACACAAGCTTTTCCTCGTGCTCATTTTGCATTGAGAGGGAAAAAAAACAATCACTTTTCCCTTTTTCCCGTCATGGCTTCAACGAGCCAGTCGGGAAGCAGACGGTTTACCGAGAGATGAAATATAAAGGGAGTCAATTAAAAAAAAAAATGCAATTCACCTTAAACTACCGTGATTTAAAACGTTTTTCATACGACAAAACATACTAAATAAACAACGTGAGCATTTTGATTCGTGATCGCTTTAAGCGGTTTCCACTGTACATAATATTTCCTCTCCACTACATTTAGAAATTTAGATTTAACATCCTTTTCTTTGCCAGTAAAAGAGCACGTAATCCCTCTTTTCGGCTCTTTAACATGTTCTCTCTTTCTTTGGAGACGTTCACGCTTCATTATGTCATCCTCCTGAATCTTGAGGATTTGAGGACGCTGAAAACTGCAAACATTTGCACACTTTTTTCCAAGTAAAAAAACGCAGGAGTTTAACTTGTATCCTCCCCTCGTGGCATCACTACATTAACTCCGGGGGAGGCTGTGGATCCTCGAGGCGGCGCTCTGGCCGCGCACTCGGTGCACCGAGGCGCCGCGCTGGTAACGGCCGCGTGCGGGACGGGGCGAGCGTTTCCTCTCGCAGGAAGTCAAAAGAAAAAAAAAAAAACGCAGGAAAGCAGCGGAAAGCAATAACATTTGTTCTAACATTTTTTGATCACCCCTGCTACCGTGAAGAAATGGGTCACGGCTGCCAGAGACACATCAGACATGTTGCAGGCGTCTGAGTCAGTTGAATCTCTGATGGGCCTTTTTTTCCACCACGCTGTCAACACGGTTTCAAAGCCGACAATGTTTTAGTGCTGAGGAACCGGGAAAAAGAAGAAAAAGTTTTTGTTTCAGCCTCTTTTTCGACTTCTGTGCTCATTTATGATCGCGTCTCACTCCTCGCCCCGGAGTCACCCTTTCTTTCTTTCTTTCTTTCTTTTCTCTCGTTCTGTTGTTGCCTTCTGTTTTAGGTTATTCGACATTGAATTCCTCTCGGCTGCGCTTCGCTTCATCGAGCGATTCATCATCGTCTGTAATCAGCCCCAATTACCGCAGCGTGGCGCGTGAGCCGGAGCGGCTTCACAGACGGCGGTGGGATGGGTACGCAACTGGAGAGGAGAGAGGGGGAAGCTGGGGAGGCTCCTCCGCTCGATAGCCGAGGCGTTTTCGAGAATCCCCGACCGTCTTTTATTTTCTTCACGAGAAGTCTAAAACCCCGCTCCCGTTCAGAGTCGAGAGTTTTTGGGGGGTTTGCGATGGATTTGACATTGAGCCACGATTGACCAAAAAGATTTGACTGAGTCTGAAACCAGCGGGTCTGGTTTTAGGGTGTTTAGTATCTCACTTTGAGAAAAAAGTATCTTCAGAGGATAAATTCCGGATATACATTTAAAACAATGTAAACCATAAAAAAAACAAAAGGTTGGTCTGATTCTATTAAAAACCAATCCCTCCCCTAGGGGTGGAAGACTGAGCGATTGTTATATAAAACTGTAAATCATAGCTTCTTTTTTTTAGAAAGAAAAAGCCCAAAACTGCTGTATTTGAATGTATTGAACACCATAAGTAATATACAAGTGACATATATGGTTTGGTACATGAGACAATTCAAATTGCATTCAAAGTTCCCCCAATAGGCACATCGTCTTAATGTTCACTGTACTAAACCCTCTCTAACTAGAGTTGGACTTTACAGCTGCATATTTTCAAACAAATAATCATCCTGGAAGTGATTTCTTTTCGAGGCGGACCTGAAATCTTTTCATTTCTTTCTGTGTGTCATCTTCATTCACTCTTAACCAGCAACATATACACAGATATTCACACATCTGAACACAATCTCACATGTGTAGCCTTTTTATCGTAACACCCACATTATTCAAATAGTCCCAGTGGTTGCAGGAATACACCCTTTTCAGTTCGGGTATGACATTTTTCGAGCAGAGGCCTATAAATAGGTTGGTTTTCAAAGATTACACATTCATGCATTCACCACATCGAGTGTTCTTTTTGAATGGAGGACGTTCCAGCGTGATTTGGAAGATTGCAAACGGCAGCAACAAAACAATTCTCTGGGCAATATCTTAACATTAAAAATTCAACATCAGGGAACCACCGTCCATCAACTTTGACTACGTTTGACCAACGGAGCATCACTAATGTAGAGTCATGCGCTCTGCCCTCCTGTCGACTGCGTCTCCATGCAGCGTCCTGCATCCTGACTCTCCTTCCTCGTTCTAGCGGCGTTCGGTCCGGCGGGGCTGAGGGTTGGAAAATGAATCCCAAAAAAGACAGAAATGTAACTCAATTCACGGGAGCAATGGTTGCCAATGGGGTAGAAGGAATGGAAAGATCCCCTTTAACCCTCCTGTCATGTTAGTTTTTCAACTATTTTTAGGCCCTTTCAGTTGACGTTAAACCCCAACACGACAGGAGGATTAAATCAAGGTGGTCTTATATTTTTTAGGATAAATATTGTGTTAATTCCCCCTTGACTTCACATCGGGCTGCAGAGAAATCTTTTGGTCTGATCAACGTGATTTGTTGTTAAAATATAAATAATAGATCAAATCTGAAAAACTTCCTCATTGTTTAGGATCCCACACACTCCAATGCTGTGTATACATTATTACAATAATGTATATTGCATTTAATAATATATATGTAATATTTTCTTCTGAGCTTTATTAAAGCTCAGTATGCGAAGACGTGTCGCCTTGCATTTCGCCACAATGAAGAAAACAATATACCGAAGGACCATATGGCATCGTTATTACACAGGATAAGTAATTCCTTCTTTTATATTAAATTATTCTGACCAAAAAGTCATTCAAACACAAATAAATGTACACTATGTGATATATTACTTCTCCCTGTGCAAACTAATTTAAATCTCACCAAGAATAACACCAAGAGTACGAAACATATTTGTGTTTTTGGAGAAGTAACCCAGTATTAAAAAAAGAATATCGTCGACACTAATCAGAGGGAATGAAGCAGTTTAACCTCAGCGTTGTTGACAGATTAATGCTTTTCTGTAACAGACTGGCATCTGTAAGAAAGTGTCATACAATTAGAGAAAAGTCAGAAAGTATGGAGCAATGTTAAGAGTGTTTTGAGCTGTTTAAGATAAAATAAGATAATCCTTTATTTGTCCCGCTGCGGGGAAATTGCAGGATTACAGCAGCAGTGCACACCAGAGACACATAGTAAATACAAAGCAATATAAATAAACAGTAAAAACAGTAATAAAAACAGTAAAGAAGATACTAATCTACAATAGCAATATTATACATAGAGACAGAGTAAAAAAAAGTATTTAAAATGTATTTATAGTGCACCAGTTAAAGTGATTTAAATGTTATTAAGTGTTTTCTATTATTAAGAGGATCTAATAATCTTTATCATCTTTCAGGTGTCGTAGCATCTCTTTCAATCTCCACAGTTTCAATAATACATTTTATTTTATTTCTTTATTTTGCGGGGACAATGTCTAATGTTCATCTGCTGGACAGGTTTTATGACAGCCTGAAATGACAAAAAGTTCAATGACATAATGCAACTGAGATTCATGGATAGACCGATCGTAACGTATAGACCAAATTATAATTCCCATCAAAATATTGTTGTTCCTAAATAATCTGGTATCAACGACTCTGTGTCACGTTTTCACCTGTGAGACCGATACTTCATTGTTTGGATTTCCATGACTTTTCCATGACTTTAAATCAAATTTCCATGAGCAAACATGTATTGAAAGCTGTGTGTAAACATGAAAAAGTGATAACATGTAGTATTTAAACTAACAATGAGGATTCAAAGCATACAGTAGATCTTAAATGACACAAATTAATGAGAGACAATAGTTTGATTAAAAGAATAAACATTTATATAGATGTCTGTATGTATGCCTGTGTATATTTTAAACCTCTTTCTTTTAAAAGCATATTAATTATTTCAAACTCAGCGTAAATGAACGTCATTAACACATGAATATAACACATTTACATGACTTTTAAAACACTTTTGGGGTTTTAATTTTTATAAAGGATTTTTCCAGGCCTGGAAATAACCATTTTAAAATTGCATGACTTGTCTAAGTTTTTCATGACCATAAGAACCCTGTATAGCAGCCTGAAATTACAAAATTTCCAAAAGCAGACAGTAAAGTAAAGACCAAAGTAATTCACATGAAAATATTGTTCCTAAATAATCTGTGTCAACGCCTCCGTGTCACGTTTTACCTGCGAAACCGATGCTTTACTGACTTTTTCACAGCAGGGAAACGAGGCTCTCACACGGATCGCCAAGTCATGATGAATATATAAATAAACAAATAATATTTTCTTCAAAAAAAAAAAAGGTGAGCGTCTCAACCATGTGATGAAACGCTGATGCACTTCCTGGCTGCGGTTTGCTGAGCCGCTGCCAGGTGCGGGTGGAGTGATTACGGTTCAGGGGCTTGAGTGGATGAACCGGCCGGAGCCGAAGAGCCGAGCATGTCGGTTCAGTGGAGCCGATCCGTCAGAAAGGTTTTCACCTGATGTGACGTTAATGTGCTGATTGTCAATCTCCTAAATGACTTTAGCTCGAGGACTTTATATATATATATATATATATATTAAAAAAAAGAAGCGTCTCTGAGGAAGCGTAGTCAGTGCTTTCATCTCGCGGTCAAAGTCTCTGTTGTGTGCTCTTAAGTGCTGGCAGAGATTGTCTTGTCTGCATTCTGTCGCTATCAATTTAACTAAAACAGAAAAGTGTGTGTTGTGTGTGTGCCACACGGAGAACAAGAAACAAGACGAAGCAGCCTTTGAATGTGGACATCTTTATTTCAATAGCAGCCTCTTCTTTTTTTTAAAAAAAAGGATCGTTATTTCTCCGTAATAAGGGTTGGTATTTTATAGTTATGATGACATTTCCCTCAACAATTTGAGTTGCTGGGTTTCAGGGAATGTGGCTCGACTGGTACTCTGAAATTTACAACCACATGATGAGCAAAAGTGGAATGAAACTGACATATTTGTGCTATGTTTTGCTCCTTTATACTTACAAATAGTATAAAAACAAAAGAGGAGGTTTTTTTTTAAGGACCTCACATTTTCACTTTTATTTAAAGTTACTGTGAGGAACTGGTTATGAAACAGTCTCAACGTAATCCTGATCCTCTATATGACCTACATCAGTAAACGAGACCATCAGAGAGGAGACTGCCCTGCTGGGCCCGCTGGAGTGAAGAACCAGAACCAGGACCGACTGGAGCGGACCGTCAGACCTCCGCTGCAGGAAAATTAGGATTTCTTCACCCTTGAACACTAACATGGGGTATGTATAAAAAATATATTTAAATACAACAAAACATGGCAAATGGAAGGACTCTTGTTATATATATATTCCTGCACAACGTCTCATTAAAAAGGTGTCATGGGGGCCCCCTGTACTAATGTATTATATCTTTACCACAACCGCGTGGGTGAAAAAAATACCATCCACACCAATCAGAGCGTATTTCAAATAACAATGCAACTGAGATTCGTCGATAAACAGACACTAACGTGTATAGACCGACCTAATTCCCATCAAAATATTGTTGTTTTTAAATAATCTGTGAAACCGATGCTTTATTAAGTTTTCACACAAAAAAAAAAAAAAAAATCAAGGTCAGAAAGATATTTTATTTTGAAGAATGACATAAATTCTCTGCCACTAAGCCTATCGCATCATCATCCGACAGCACTCTGTGTTGGCCAATCGACCATGTGAAGGTGCACATTTAAGAGGTTGTTATTGCCCATTTTACTCCACTACATTTATCTGACAGTTGGAGTTTGTAAGTTTGAAGACGCGTCCTCGACCAGGTGGGTGAACCGGAGACCCGGCTGTCTGTTGTGCTCATGCTATGCAGCAGGTGATAAATGGTGATAAATGATTTAGTCTTGTTTGTCGGCGTCGTGTTGCAGCTGGGTGGCGGCTTGTTAGGGAATTCAACCACAGCACCTAGGCGTGCAGGAACTAATCTCCTTGGTTAAAAGTTAATAGTCGACAAGGGTCGACTGTCAATCAGAAAAGGTAGTCGTTAAAAATAGCTCCGCGTCGACAGGCTCCAGGTTTTTACATTCAGCTGATAATACTTCTGCACGTTTACAGTAGTTAAATGTTGAGTGCACTGCATATATAGATTCTTTCCTCCCCTTTTGCTGGTAAAGTATTTTATCAAATGAAAGGCTTTGGCTCGCCAGGAGAGAAATGTTAGCATTGTACGTTATTTTAAACCACAGATACGTTGAATGTGGACGTTTTGGTTGCATTCGGTCTGATCGAGTCGCGTAGTAAAACCAGGGGACCGTAATAAAGTTACGTGGCACGATAACGGTATATGGGTCTAGCATAACCTGGTATTGGCGAATTCCGTAGGCCGTAAGTTTATAAGTGCAAAAATCATGTGTAGCTTCAAGATAGGGATATGCAAATGTTTATTTTAATAACTTGGAAAGCTCTCTCGAGTCACTTTGAGTCCTCTTTATGGTTTATGTTAATATTTATGGTTGCATTGTGTTCATATGTGATTCATATGCTCTTGTATGCACTGATTCTGTGCAGTGTGCTTTGCTATGTTACATCAGTGGCTCTGGTTCATGGGAGTACGAGGACGTTGAGAGTGAGGAAGAGCTCTTAAGAGCGCTAAAGAAAGTCCACTATGAGCAGTTAGTAATTAAATAAGCGTGTTATAGTTGTTATTTTTTATGTTCACAGCGTGTCATGTACATTCCTGCTAACGCGCTCAGGGTTCCTACGGTCATGGAAAACCTGTAAAAGTCATGGAATTTTAAAATGGTTATTTCCAGGCTCGGAAAAGCCCTTGAAAAAAAATAAAATCCCAAAAGTGTTGTGAAAGTAGATCTCACTAAATGTTTGGTCATGGAAATTTGGTTAAAAGAGATGGAAATTTGGTTAAAAGTCATGAACATTTGGTCAAAATCCATTGGTCAGAATATGTACGAACCCTGCGTTACCACACAGCAATGTGTGCTTTAGAGAAACATACAATGCTAATATCTTTTTCTGGCCACTTTGTTGCACCCAAAAGTCATTTTGCTGTCTTACAAGTATTCAATCTTAATAAAATAAAAAGCCCCCTTAAAAAATCACTTTAATTTTGAGTTTTTTTGCTGCTTTTTTTTCAGACTTTCTCTTTGCTGGTGACCGGTTAACGTGAACTTTCACACTCGACTCACTTGCGAGCTAACGCACAACACGTGACGGGACTTTACGTCGCTCAACTCAGCTTAATAAAACGTAATGCGTCGTGGGTTTTGACCATAAAAAGTTCTCCAGCCAGAAAACCTCTTCCATATATATATATATATATATATATATATATATATATATATATATATATATATATATATATATGAAGGACACATCCGCAAATCCACACAGAGGCTATTTGGGCTTCAAGCCACTCTTGAAGCAGTAATCCATCGTGATTGAACTGTGACATCCCAGCTAAAGCCGTACAGATGACGGGGCCGAGCTTAGTCTCTCATTTAACGGCCGTTCATTCATCAGCCTTTTTCCCCCTTAAGACAACCACAACAAAAATAGATTGGTTTGTGATGTCAGAGTTCTGGTGAAACAGCATTTGTCTTTTCGGTGTTAATAAAAATAATAATAATAATAATAATATTAATTGAGACGTCTTGGATCGTCAAGAATAGATTAGTGCTCCCTAGAAACCTCAGCTAGTGACATTAATGACTCCTCGTCTCTGATTGGCTGAGCCGCGTCGCTGTTAATCGCCCAATAAACGCACACCTGCGACTGCATAAATGTTAATTTACATGTTAATGCCGCAAAAGGACGAAGAAAAAAAACCTCTGCTCGCACGCTTGTGATTGGAGCTAAACGTCTTGATGGAGGGTCTCACTTCTCACAAGGATGACAAAAGAATAACGAGTTACATTCATCGAGCGTCTCCGTGTTCCAGCCTTTGTTCAAGAAATGTGTTAAAAGCCGGCGCGTTGCAGGGCCTCTCAGCCTCCGTCTCTTCACGCATCGTCACATTAAGACTGAAGAAAAGGAACTGAGGATGAACTAACAGCAGAGGTTTTCTTTTCTCGTTGTGCTGAAATGAATTACACAAAGTCAGCCATCTTTTTTCAGCAAATTGTCAGGTGTTGACATCACTGATTAGAGGTTTTTTTTTCCCCTCTGGAGCACCAACGCCTCCCACAAATACATCAAAAACACATCGGACAGAAGAGCAGGAGGGAGTTGTGAGGGGGAAGAAGAAAAGAGGTGAGGCTGGAGAAGCAAAAAAATAAAAAAATAAACCACAGTGATTAAAAAAAAAAACGTCTTTATCTGTTTAAAATCCAAGAGGCTTATTGCTGCTATAAAAGTCGTAACACCAGCATAATAAAAAAAGGTTCCTCCGTATTACAAACCATAAAGTTAAGCATATGAATGCCAGTTTTTTTTTTGTCGTCGCTATTGTTGACTAATAAAACCCCGGTGATAGACAGAGGTGAGGAGTCGCAGCGTGATGCGAGCGTACCGAGTGCACGAAGAATGAGAGGAGTGCGCTTCTCCTGACATGAAAAGGCGAACATGAAGCAGGCGGCGGCACGCATACAGTCAGAGGTCTGACAGGGAAATTGTCAAAGTTGTGGCGGTTGAGCTGGTGGATCAAAGTGTGTATTTACCTTCAACTCCAGTGACCTGACTTAAAATCCAAACGCACGCCGGGAATGTTTCCCACTGTCAGGGGAAGTTTTTCATTTGAAATCAAAAAAAAGGTGAAGCTCTTTTGACTCTTCCTCCTCCTCAGCCGAGAGGGTTAAGTCGTCTAACTTTACCCGACTCGCTTGGAAACGCTTAAATAAAACATTAATTTTGCTGCGGCAAAATGCATGAGAATAGCGGGTCCACTTTAATGTTTGATAATTAGTGAATAAAAATGGGGATCCTTTCATATCAGGGCACAAAGTGCAAAATCAAGGAAAAAAAATATGGTATGAATCCCCAAAAAACAAAAAACATGTTAGGTATCACATTAAACATAAAAATCAGGGCTACAATAATATATGATCCCCATGTACAACCTCTAAACACAACTCAAACTATAAATAGCATCAGGGTTTAGGGGTACAGAGCTACATGATGGACAAATAATTAATTGGCACCGGTGATTTATACATTTTTCATCATCTGTGTCATTTCTCAAGCAAAAATGCTAAATAGTCACTGGTTTAAACTCCTCTTTCTTCTGTTTTGTGTCATTATTAATAAAATATTGTTCTGTTTTGATTGTTAATACAACAAAACAAGCAAATCTGAAGACGCCCCCCTTGGGTTTTAGGGACAATTGTGATTCCACTATTTTCTGAAAGTGACGTTATAGTTGCTTTAAAAGTCAGCATGACCCGCGATAACAATCGTGGTGGACCTCCACAAAGGAGAAGAACAGAACAAAGTTCTTCTCGCGGTCCACTGATTATCCGAGGAGAGCGAGAGGCGTCGTCACACTTCTGGACGCACGCGAGGGGAAAAAAAACAACAAGGTCTCCGGGAAACCGCGGCGCAGGAATAGAAACAGAAGGAGATGTTCAGATACCGCCCACGGGGAAGAGACAGGAATGTAAACGTCCATATGAAATGTAAAAATAGAAAGAACAAAGTCCATTAAAAGTCCATCTGCTGATGACGTTGAGCAATATGATAAAAAATCCACAAACTGTTTTAATTGCAGTGACTCACTAATTAGACTCGCTAGATGTAAAAACACACACGGGAATTGGCATCGACATCTTTTTTTCTCGTCAGAAAACCTATAAGTGGAGTCTCAAATGGACCTTTTTTTGTCATTTTATTCACAGTTCTGCCTCGCTTCGGCCTTTTTTTTTCACGGGTCGTTTAATTTTGCGGAGATTTTCGGCATCCCGTGATGAAATTAATCCGATCAATAAAATGCTTGCTGCATATAAAACTCTGCTGCAGATCAACCACAGACTGTCTCATGAGAAGTTAATGTTGTGATGTCATCGGTTGGTTTGTGGACTGCGGTTTTGAAGCCTTGAATTCGGCGTTTTAGCCGTCGCCATCTTGGTTTTTTGTGTTTTTGCAGCCAGTGAACACACTGAAACTGCACTAGGAACAAACCAGTGACAACTGCTCACTGCTTTGCTAGACTTTTTATTCGCCTATGAAGCCCACGAAAAAATTTAAAAAAATAAATAAATTGATCCCGATAACAAGTATTGTATCTGTTGTGAAATTCCTTCGTGCCACAGGGCTTCATGGTTGCCCGGAAACACATAAGTGAGTTGCACTGGGTGACACGTTCCTTCATTATGAACACACACACATACACACACACACACCCTCCAGCTGCCTGAGATACTCCCTAGAGATCCAAATGTGAATTAATCTGCCTTTATTTACTTGTGTTGCAGTAACAATTGCTAATAACTACACGAGTCCAGCTGTTTTGGAGAATAAAAACAAACAAACAAATATGTATTTGTGAGATGAAGATTGTCTTGAGTTTGGCTTTGAATGAAAGAAGACAGGAAGTATTTGCGGTTTGGACCTTTAATGGGATATGTTGACACTGGAATTAATCGAATATTAATCGTGATCACAATTTTGCTTCGTATACAAGGAGTTAATGTTGTGATGTCATCGGTCGGTTTGTGACCTGTTGTTTTGAAGCCGAGAGTTTGATGTTTTGGCCGTCGCCATCTTGGATTTAGTTTTTTTGCAGCCAGTGAACAGAGGTGACCGTATTTTGATGTCATGATGTAGATACATCAAATACATCTCTCTTGTAGAAACCTGTCAATCACAGTAAGCCCCGCCCCTAAAGCATCCCCTGCTTTATGGTCTGTTTGACTCTAAATGACCATAATTTACTAAATATACATCATGCCATATTGAAGAAGACTTGAAACTAGAGATTGAGACATAAACTCATATTTGCAATGTTTACTGAGGGAATACATCAAGAGAGAAGTTGAGTCATTTATATAGACTTCTATACAACCAGAGGAATCGCTCCCTGGTGGTCCGGAGAGAGAATGCAGCTTTAACACATGAAGCATAGACTTCTATACAACCAGAGGAGTCGCCCCCTCAGCGTTGATGCTGCAGTCCAGAGCAATAGAGTAATAAACTGTATCTTCATAATTTTACGAGAGAGCTGAACAAAAATGTACTAAACTCGGGTGGATAGGAAACTTATTTGAAGTCTTATTTTGATGCAAATATTTGTTAATCAGCCTCACCGTTTAAATAAAACATATTAAAAGCAGAATACGAGATTAAATTGAGCACCTTGGATCCAGTAAAACCAACTACATTCAATGTGATGATTTAAAAAACGCCTAGAAATGCAGTTTTGTCCGTTTTATTTATTTTTTCCCTCCTTGTGTCGTGTGTAAGGCTCGGATTAGAGAAGCTGTGTACTCGTCTTTTCTATCAGTGATCGCACTTCTAAACCTGTTTATTTCTGGTCACAACCGACCTCGTGGGGAAGTCTGGCGTGAGAGGGAAAAAGAGAAAAAAAGATTTATCTGGTACTTTGCAACGGCTTCTAACAAGATTCAGCCAATCAGAGCTTCGGCATAGCACTATATCAGAGGGAGTTAATGGCACAAGGAAGATGGAAGAACGGCGTGTGAGGCATGAAGAGGAGAGGACGTTATATTAAGAGGAGGAGGAGGAGGAGGAGGAGGAGGAGGAGGAGAGCGCTGTGACAGAGGGGTGGAAGGAGCTGGAGGAAGAAGAAAATGGCCAAGATGGAGGAGGAGGAGGAGGAGGAGGAGATGTTCTGCTGTCTCCACCAGCAGACGCTGACGGGTCCAGCAGCACACGCAGCAAAACTCTCCCAGTCCACTGCCAGATAAATAGCTTTACACACACTCACGCGCACACACGCACACGCACGCACGCACACACACACACACACAAACTCGAAACTAAATAAATAGCTTTATACTCAGCAACAGCCAAAGTGGGTCAGACATCAAAGTAGCCACTTGAAAAGCTGCTGGAGCTGTCGACACACACAAACACGTGCACGCACGCACACACACGGGCATGCACACACTTGCTTACTCCAAATTGCTGCTTGAACTGTCTACACGTTCACACACGCACACGCACACACATTTGGAGACGCACACTTGTGCTTACTCCAAATTGCCACCCTCTTCTCCACTGCTTTCCCTCCTCACTCTTCTTCTTTCTTTCCTCCTCTCACACACACACACACACACACACACAACCTCTTGCGTCTTTTAAATTGCAGCGAGCGGGTGCCATGGCTGACCAAATAACAGCAATCAGGAAGTCTGAGTGCTGAGGGACAAAGGCTGCCAGCCACTTTGGACAGACACACACACACACACACACACTTTGTAATACACATTCAGCAGCAAAGATAAGTCCGTTTTCCTAGGAAAGGCCAATAGGAGGTCAAATAATGTAAAGTACAGTGTCAACACAAATTATGTGGAAATGCAACCTACAATAATCCTAAATATTACGATATGGTTTAAAGATAATGACTGCAACGTCAAAGGAGGAGACTCTGCGCCGCCGTTTGACGTTTTAGCCTCGTTTGGCTCATTGTGAGCGCTCTCGGGCCTGTTTACCGGACGGTTCGGCCTCAGCGCTCTCATCAACCTCGTTTCAAGCAGCAGCAGCTGGCAGCCCCTTTAAATCACACAAGCTCCAGTGAACGCGCCGCCGTACAAGACCCGCCTGCCCGGCGCCGAGCGGCAAACGGACACAGTTATAGAGACACGCCCGGTGAAGGAGGCGGGAGATGTAGCCGCTGAGGAGCCAGATGCAAAGTACAATCATTCAACAGCATTGCTAAATCAGGGTCCTTACGGTCATGGAAAACCTGGAGCCATGGAGTTTTAAAATGGTTATTTCCAGGCCTGGAAAAGTCCTTGAAAGAAATGAAATCCCAAAAGTGTAGTAAAAGTCATGTAAATGTGTTATATTCATGTGTTCATGACGTTCATTTACACTGAGTTTGAAATAATTAATATGCTTTTAGAAGAAAGAGGCTCAAAATATAAGCAGGCATACATACAGGCATCTACATACATGTTTATTCTTTTAATCAAACTATTGTGTCTCATTCATTTGTGTCATGCAAGGTTAACTGTATGCTTTGAATCCTCACTGTTAGTTTAAACACTATATTGTATCACTTTTTCATGTTTACATCCAGATTTCACTACATGTTTGCTCATGGAAATTTGGTAGGAAGTCATAGAAAAGTCATGAAAATTTGGTTAAAAGTCATAAACATTTGGTTAAAAGACATGCAAATTTGGTTAAGTCATGGAAATCTGGTTTCAAATTATGGAAATTTGGTTTAAAGTCATGAAAATTTGGTTAAAAGTCATGAAAATTTGGTAAAAAACATGATAATTTGGTTAAAATTCATGGAAATCTGGTTTCAAATTATGGAAATTTGGTTAAAGTCATGGAAATCCATTGGTCAATATGTGTTTGAACCCAGTGCTGAACTAATATGTTGGGGATGTGTGCCTTTTAAGATTATTTGGCAGTTCTGTGTTTTCCCAAAATATTGTTATGTAGCTTTTAGTAGCATTTAAAATATGTATTAAATATGTAAATCTAGTTTTTCAGCCGATTAACCTGTCATTCATTATGTAATTATTGTTAAAAAACAACTATCAAAGTCTCCAAAAGCAGCGTGAGACTTCTTCTAAATGTCACTTAGAACAAAGAAAAGTAGCAAATGTTCCCAATAAGGAAGCTGCTTGAAACGTTAAATGATTAATAAAGAATTAATCAATTCATTGAGGATCATTCGAGGAACACAGATTTATTTAAACGTGAAGCGGCGTTATTCTGTGTTTTACCCGTTAAAATCACCAGATTTGTTTGTTTGCGATAAAAAAACCTCGAACAATAAAACGCTGAGGGAATCCTAACCGGGAAAAGACTACAACTCCCATGATCCTACGCTACTTTCCCACATCACCAAATCATTACATATTGAAATACTTCTACTACTACTACTTCTGGTAAAAGACACAGATACACAGATGCATTTTGGTATTTCAAAGACATTTTTTTTTTTATTCCAGAGTCTTTGCAGAGAGAAGCGGTTCGTCCAACACGTCGCTGCTTTTTTTTTGTTATTGTTGCTATTTTAAGATTAAAGTGAGCAGACTTTGTTATCCCGGAGTCGCTGGTTAAGTTTAACTCTGCGTCTATAACTTCCGCCAAGCAGTCAGACTCGGGAAAAAAAACAGGGAAGGGAGGAAATAAATGTGCTTTGATGTAGTTGGTAGTTACATAAAGGGCAATTAAAAACACGGCAAACACTTCCGAACTCCCAAATTGCATCACATTAATCACGAGAACACAACATCAGAATACGTTAAAAAAAAAAAAAAAACCTGAGCCGTAAACATAAACATCTACTCGTCCTTTTAATAAACCCCTCTGTAGTTACTCCACTCTCCTCTTCTTTGCACATTTGAAGAAGTTGTGTTCTTATTGAAGTCAAACTTCCCTTTGAGTTCGTCTGCAGTGCACTTCTGAGTTTAGCTCTCTGCGAGCGCCGGCATCCCCACAACACAAACAGGGAGTGATTTATGGTTTGCAGACAGCCAGTGTTTTCACTGTCAGGAGGTCGGTAATGGGAGCCAATTGAAGAGTGAAAGAAACATTGTGTTGCTTTGAGCGTAGGGACTATAGCGAGGAGGAACGCAATGTGCTGTTCCTTTCTGTCGCCCTGCCTCAAACTCCAGAGCCCGGCACACCTCCACAGGATCTGGACTCGGTCTTTACCTCCCGTACGACTGGCTGACAGCCTCCCACTCTCACTGTTGTTTGTGTTATGCGGAAAAAGAAAAAAATCAGGGATATGAATTTCATTTCTTTTACCAGATTTTCCGTGGGTAGCCGTGTCAAGCGTAGACTGTAAGTAGGAAGCGGGCGTCGTCGTCGCTTTGTGGACTGCGGTTTTTGAAGGCTCGAGTTCGACGTTTTGGCCCTCGCCATCTTGGTTGTTTTTTTGTTTTTTTGAAACCGGTGGGCGAAAGTTGCGGTTTTTATAAAGCGGAGGAGACGCTGCATAGCGACCTGTCAATCACAGGAAGCCCCGCCCCAAAGCATCCCCTGCTTTATGGTCTGTTTGACTCTAAATGACCATAATTTACTAAATGAACATCATGCTGTATTGAAGAAGACATGAAACAAGAGATTGAGGCAGAAACTCATGTTTACAATGTTTACTGAGGGAATACATCAAGAGAGAAGTAGAGTCATTTATATAGACTTATAGACTTCTATACAACCAGAGGAGTCACCCCCTGGTGGCCAGGAAAGAGAATGCAGCTTTAACACATGACGCATAGACTTCTATACAACCAGAAGAGTCGCCCCCTGGTGGCCAGGAGAGAAAATGAAGCTTTAACACATGAAGCATAGACTTCTATACAACCAGAGGAGTCACCCTCTGGTGGTCAGTAGAGAGAATGCAGCTTTAACACATGAAGCATAGACTTCTATACAACCAGAAGAGTCGCCCCCTGGCGGTCAGTAGAGAGAATGCAGCTTTAACACATGAAGCATAGACTTCTATACTACGATACAATGCTATACAACCAGACTTCTTTTCGCAACCGAAGGAGTCACCCCCACCTCTTCACTCTTCAGATTTTGCCGCCTGGTGTCGGGCACAAATGATCGTGACTGAATGTTAAGTTTTACAAAAGCTGATGTTCAAACCTCTTTTCTATCACTGAAAACCTTTGGAAGGCATTTAGAAAAAGATTTCGTCCGACCACTATCCAACCTTTCTCTGTCTATTTATGTCAAGAGATCTGCTCCCTGACAGCTGTACTTTTATTTCGTGGCGGCATGTTTGCTTCTTATTTTTTTTTTAAAAAAACAACTTCATTTCTGAACGCCCAGGAAAGATTCACCTCCTCCACAAGCCGAGGCTCCCTCTCTTCACCTCTCGGTGGCCCAGGGGGCAGTGGAGTCGCACTCAGGCGTGAACACGCTGGGTTGACAACTCAATGAATAAAATGGCTGCAGTAATGACTCGGGTGAGGTGGCCGCTCCACTCCGCCGCTTGTAAAGTTGTATTACTGGGAGAGGAAGAAGATTCACCCAAAACAGGTAAACCTGGAGCCGAGAGATATTTAAATCTGGGAATATTTTGAGTTTCGTCAACTTCATGCTGAGTAATTTTGTTGGAGTGGATTTTGGAATCACTGCAGAGGGATTTTCACCTGGTGGGTTATTTATTTTGAAAGTTACCGTGTACCGTGTAGAGAGCAACGTTTTGAAGAGGAGGTCCGACGTTCTCAACAAGAACTGCTTATATTATTAGTACGAGTAGTATTTAATTATATCAGCAGATGGTTTCTGGGAAAAGAAACACATCCACGTGTGACAAACACTCAACATATTTTCGTGTTGTGAACAGAGAAAAGTATAAAAGTAGAACAGACGTTCCCTAAAATAAACGTGCAGCAAGAAAAACGACCCGCATGCTGAAAACTGTAGTTAACTACTGCTGTAGTTTGTTCCTGTACGTTTGTGTAAGTGTAGTTAGATTAAATCCAACTGTATTCTGCAATTCATTTTAATTGCTTTGAGATGCCGAAAGAGAAAAAACTTTTTTTTTTGAAACAGCCATTTTTGTGTCTGCGTCTATAATCTTCAGTAAAATGTGCAATATCTTCAATGTTAGCGTTTTAACTATAAGTCAAACGGATAATAATTACAAAAAATATCATTTGTATTGAGACTACATTGCATTTACTCCACGCATGTTCACAAAATAAAAGTAAGGCAACATTTGAACAGGCACAGCTGTATCAAAAGGGCATTTGATGCACTAACATGAAAAGGGGGGTTTCTTCTGGTAAAATGTGACCCCGTGTTTTTTTTTTTTTTTTTACAGTCCAGCTCTTTTTGTACCTGCAGCCTTAAAGGCAACAGGCTGGGACGCCTGCTTTCATGCACGCGGCCGTTCGGTCCATTCATCTGTTGCACCAGGATACATGAAACAAACAACACTCTGCCGCCAATCAATAAAGGCTCCCAGACTAGTTCCCGGTGCGTTAGAGGTCCACATCTTAACGCCATGTGCGTGCGTGTGTGCGTGTGTGTGCGCGTGTGTGTGACGATAACGACAGCTGTACAGCCTCGTGAGTCTCCGCCGACCATCACCCTTCGTGACACGGCCTCGACCAAACCTGAACATTAGCGGGCTCTCGGTATTAGCTTTGCCGCGCAGCTGTCGCATTGTTGCGTTATAGAATGAGCGGGTATTCGTGTTATTGTGTCCACCCCCCCCCCCTGCGGCAATGCTCCCCTGCTGTTCAGCGCTATTGAGGCAGTAATTGCAGAGTCTCACTTTGCTTTAACACTGTGTGCTCAACCTTGTATTACCCCCGCCGTTTGCTCACGGTGCCATTTCACAGCCGCCGGAATTATGCATAAAGCTCTGTAACTCTTACAACTTACTTGGGGAAGTTTAAGCAGCCTTTTTTTCTGCTTTCATCAGCGGGTTTTGAAACTGGACACTCGGCCTGTTTAGTACTCCTCCCTTTGCACCGGACGCTCGTAGAGATCCCTGCTTTATTATGCTGAAATAATTACTGAGCGAATATGAAATTACTCTCAATCATTTATGTAAAATGCTATTTATAGTGAAGCGTCGGTCGTATCCTTTTAACCAATTCAAAACCAATAGGGGGCGGCAGGCGGAGTGATTGTTATATACAACTGCAAATCATAGCTTCTTTTATGAAAGGATACCCAAAACTACTGTATTTAAATGTATCGAACAGCAGAAGTAATACACAAGTGAAATATATGGTTTGGTACATGAGAATATTAAAATGTCATAGATGCAAATGTGCCCCAAGGCCAATTTTGGAGTCCTCGCCTGGATGTTCTCTGTACTAAAACCCTTTCTAACTTTGTTATGTTTCACTTTATCAAAGTCAACGTTTGCAGAGAGAATGTTGACATGTTGAATGTTCACATATCTCACATGTGTATCTTTTATTATAACACCAACATTATTCAAATAGCCCTAGTGGTTGCAGAGATACACCCTTTTTAGTTTGGGTATGGCATTTTCGAGCAGAGTTGTTTGGTTTTCAAAAGGTTAACTCCTGCGCTTCCTTTACTTTTCCCCACTCTGCTCTCACAATGACCTCAACACAAGCCCCTGTAATGGCCTCCACCAAGGAGGTGACGTTTGGTTTGTTTGTCTGTTTGTCAGCAGGATTATGGGAAGAAAAAAAACAACCCCGGCAGCCTAATTTCCATGAAACTTGGTGGAGAGCTGCAGCTTGGACCGAGGATGAACCCATTAAAAGTGCCGGGCCCTCGGAGCGCCCTCCCAGTTTTACAGTGACTCAAAGCTCCTGCCGACGGTCCACAACCACTCCGATGACTCCTCGTTCCCTCGGCTCCATCCGTCTCCTCTCCTCTCCTCTGACTCCTCCTCGTCCCTCACCGTCGTCCTTCTGGTCGCCTCGTAAACCGCTTGAACCCGACCGATATTGTCCCAGTGTCGTAAAGCCGACAATATGGCGAAGTTTAAGTGTTGCCAATTGTTGCGCACAGATGTGTGTATATATATATATATATATATATATATATATATATATATATATATTTATCTAAATCATTATATTTTCACGCAGTTGCACGTTTCCCCGTCTGTGCGAAGCTGGCTGTCGAGCGGCGCCTCGGCGTCTTTAACCCGGACGTGTTGTCACACCGACGTGGAGCTTCGGAGATGAGACAGAAATCGAGGGCTAATGAGCCATGAAATTCTTTTCATGGCATCTTACGATTTTCCTTTTGCCACTCGTGTCTCCACGAGGGATGTGGGGGTGAGCGGGGCGTTATGCTATTTAAAGACATTGTTGTAATTACTGCAGTTTATAATGGTTATAATCTCTGCATTGTTCAGAATTTGACTTTAACGAGTTTGGAAACGAAGGATAAAGACAGAAATGACATATTTAAAGATGATTTTCAACAGAAGTAACCTGTAAAGGTATTCTGTTTGATGTCATTCATATTAAATATATGACACACAACACTATTTAATTAATTCATATAGTTTAATTGTGTATTCAAGTTGACACCAATGTACTCTGTTGCACCAACTAATATTCGACTCATTCCTCAGTTGAACAACAGAAAATTAAAAAATATAAAGACTTCATTCATTTTTATGCGAAAATGCTGACCGTCACTTATTTCCCAACATCATAATTGTGAGAATTTGCTGGCGCTTTACTATCTGACGTGACAGTAAACGCAGTGTTCTTACTGTACAAAACAGGCAATTTGTGTCACGGTTTGGGTTTTTCTGGGTTTTTCTGGGTTCCCTGGATGCGTCGTTACTGTTTGTGCGTGTGTGTCTCCTGATTGTCTGATTGTCTTCACCTGTGCAGCCTCATCGTTTCCACCTGTGTCTCGTTACCCTCCCCTTGTATTCAAACCCTGTCGGTCTCCTGTCCCCTCGTCGAGTTGTACTGTGTGTTTGCTGTGTGTTCCCCGTGTGTTCATTGTGTGTTCCCTGTGTGTTCATTGTGTGTTTGCTGTCCTGTCGATGCTTTTGTTCCCTTCCGTCAGAATCCTGTTTTGTTTTTGAGAGTCCTTCCCTTTCCTGGAAAGAATAAAGTTACCTCCTTTCACCACACGTCTGCATTTAGGTCCTCTCTCCGAGCTTCCACGTGACAATTTGAAAAGTTACAAAGAAATAGCAATCAAGAAAACCTTCAGAAGATTAATCGCAAGCAAAAGTAATCTTCAGTCGCAGTTGAAACGTAAAGAATTCGGCCGCGATCTAAAGGACAAAAGAAACAAAATGGTTGCAATCGAGTGCCGGTTTGAATCTTTTGTTCCCATGACATTGTCCAAATATAAAACCAACCGACGCATTACAAAAATAAAAAAGTTTCTATTCCAACTCGCCATTTAAAACAAACGCTCGACAATCATTCAGAGAGAAGCGTACCAGCGAGCCGGCGGAGGCCTAAACTCCCCCACTGACAGTCGCCTTCAACGCAGTACAAAGACCGACGCAGCCACAAGTTGGCTTTTTTTTTTTTTTTTTTGTTGAGCAAGTCTCACTTTCCGTGACAAGAAACACAAAAGAGCAGAAAAAAAGCTCTCATCTGCTGCTGCGAAAAACCTAAAAGCGCAAACTCCCACTCTGGAAGTTTGTCTCGAGTAAAAAATGAAAAGTACAGGGAAGTATAGAAGAGGCGAGGACTGATGGTTTCTATATCTATGTATTACCATAGACGTGCACTACGATGTGAACATTTTTTTAAAAAAAAAGGTAAATACAGAAAGATAGTGTTATGGATTTACAGCAGATCTGACTGCACGGCACATACTTTAACATCTCCTGCCGTCAGCGATACGCAGAACGAGGACTTTCTGCTGGAGGATGAGGAAACGATAGCGGGAGTTATCCGCTCTTTGCACATGCGCTTGAATTTGCAGAATGAATCTCTGCACACACACACACACACACACACACACACACACGCACAAAAGACCCGAGCCCGACCCAGAGTGGCAGCACATCAGATTTCTGCCTCGCACGCACCAAACCAGAGCTCTTTCCATGGCAACCGTTATCAGCGGCTTGTTTGGCAGCCGCCTGCAGGAGCACCTACCAACCAAACGACAAATCAACAATGTTGATTCCATCACACTTCCACTGAGACGCCTTTCATTCCCGTCTTTGTGTGTGTGAGAGAGTGTGTGTCTGTGTGTGTGTGTGTCTGACCATTGAGATATGTGTGCTGAGGATCAAGATACAGCTGAGCAACGACAAAAAAAACCAACCACAATGTTAAGCGGGCTCTGGGATAAACCAAAAATAAATAAATAAAATACATAAATGCGAGTGTGGGTCTTTATCTGACAAGCGCATAATTGAAAATGCTTCTGTGTTCCTCCACGTTATCGTCACAATAGACACAAAAGATACAACGCAGGAAGAATAATTCACTTCCTTTACTCATCAATACTCAGAGATGCGTCTCATTGTCGTCTATGTGGCGTATAGCCCCGTATAGCATTCTCTCTCCTGACCACCAGGGGACGACTCCTGTGGTTGTATAGAAGTCTGTGCTTCATGTGTTAAAGCTGCATTCTCTCTCCTGACCACCAGAGGACAACTCCTGTGGTTGTATAGAAGTCTATACTCCATGTGTTAAAGCTGCATTCTCTCTCCTGGCCACCAGGGAGCGACTCCTCTGGTTGTATAGAAGTCTATACTTCATGTGTTAAAGCTGCATTCTCTCTCCTGGCCACCAGGGAGCGACTCCTCTGGTTGTATAGAAGTCTATGCCTCATGTGTTAAAGCTGCATTCTCTCTCCTGGCCACCAGGGAGCGACTCCTCTGGTTGTATAGAAGTCTATGCCTCATGTGTTAAAGCTGCATTCTTGGACAGACACACAGATGCACACACCTACACACACGACCGATCTCATGCTCTCCAGGTTAAACTAAAGTTCAAAGCACAATATTTCTTCCTGAGGCACAGCTGAGTAGAAGTATACAGTTTACAGTAAGCAGCAGTGTATTATATCTGTGGCAGTAATATAAAAATACACATAACAGCTTTTCTCTTTTTTTTTTGTACCTTTCTCAAGTTGAGTATCTTTCAGTTTTGGGACAAAACAAGCACATTTAAAGAGAACACCTTGAGCTCTGAACGATTATTTGAAGAAAAAAAAAAACTGATTAATGGATCCACAAAAAAAAAGTCCTAATCCCGAAAAAAAGTAACAAGCTCTGATACTTTTCTGTTGATTTTAGCACTTCAGCGAAGCGCTGACTCATCACAGTGGTCGTCCTGTGAGCCTTCCCGACATTTAAAAAGAAACCCGTCTCTTCTGAGCATCTCACACATTGTTGCAGTGTCAGAGTCGAGTCTCTGAAATCGACCACTCAGCTCCAAGTTACTGTAGCTCCCCTCTCTCTCTCTCTCTCTCTCTCTCTCTCTCTCTCTCTCTCTCCCTCTCTCTCTCCCTCTCTCTCTCGCTCCTCTCAGCCTCCTCTTCAGGCTGACGATCACAGCGGCGGCTCATTAGTGGAAGGAGCCGCCGATGTGAAACGACACCCAGACCGGCCTGTTGACTGGGAGGTGGGGGAAAGAAAAGCGGCGAGAAGCGAATCGTTAAAAAAAATAAAAATAATAACACAGCTGATGGACTTCCCGGATGCGTTTCGCTCGTTGTTCACCGGCTAATTATTCCGTATAAAAAGCTGCAGGAGAGTGGAAGGAATTGGTTCTTTAATGAAACAATAAAACACGCCCTGTACATGTGCTCCGCTGTGGTTTTTTTTCTTCTTTTCTGGGTGGAATGGTTTTTAAAAAAGCTTTAGTCGATCGCAAATGGGCCGGTAAAACTATATTCGGGAAGATACAAGCAACATTAATGTTAGTGAGGGCAGAAGCAGCTTCGTCCTTGTTCTCCAAACATCATGTTCGATCTCAACTCGCTGAATAATCAGCCAACAGGGAGTAGAAAGTTTCTTACATAGAATATTCCTTAGGTTAGGTATTGCGGTTCAACATAGATAATGAATAAACATTTCTCCTAATGAATGACATAAATCAGTTCTGTAAATTAGACAGATGAATCAATGTGACGCCCACAACTCTTTCAATATGCATATATTGAAGAAAACATGTCTTAGTGTAAACAGCGAACGTTAAATGAAATCAATATTATATTAATCAATAAGTATCTCCTCACAACTGACAGTGAGCAGTTTTACAATCTTGTGCACTTCATTTGCTGAAAGAAATCTATATTTATTTCTAAATCATGGCCAAATTTAAAGAGTATACACATTACTTAGTATTTATTGGAAGTATATAACCTTAACAATAAAAGCTAATGGTGTTTTTACCTGAAAATGATTGCATCTTTTACCGTATTTATGGTTGTTTTATTGTTCTGTCCTATTTGTTGAAGTCCTTTATGATGTATTCCACTCGTGAAATGCACTTCAGAAACAATCATTTTATAACTTATTATTAAATGTGAATTTTAAAGCCAATTTGTGATCGAGAAAAATCGAATGGGAAAGAGAGAAATAAGCCGAATGATGCGACACTTGGCCCTCTGTTCCAGGACAAAAGGATAACCTTTACGACCCGAGTTTAAGGACAAAAGGCTTTTTAAATTCTGAATTGATCGTTCATCTAAACCCTCACCGGGAAAAAAAAAAGCAATTGTCCAGCCAAGCAATCGTGACACAGCGGGTCTCTCAAGCGTTGGATTTCTCCCAGTGCAAAAGCAGCGTGTGTGTGTGTGTGTTTGTGTGTGTGTGTGTGTGTGAGTGTTTGTGTGTGTGTGTGGGGGCTGCAGTGAAAGCAGTGCTGGGTTATTTGGAGGGTTGTGTCTTTTGTTTTAACGCCTTTCCAAACACAAATACATGAGTGTTACTCAAATGTTCAAGGGTAGTAAACAATGTGTTTGTCTGCTCGAAAGCGAGCCGGAAAACCTGAGCGAAGCCGGAGAACCCGTTAGAGAACCCGTTAGAGAACCCGCAGGGGGAACATGCAAACTTCACACAGAAGGACCGCCCGGATTCAGGGATCGAACCCTCGGCCCTCTTGCTGTGAGGTGACAGTGCAAGCCGGTGCATACCGTGGAACTGTAAAAAAAATAAAAATAATTTTAAAAAAACACTGTAAAAGAAACACAAGTCAAATGATTAGGAAACACATTATTGTATTTTTACATTCAAACATTATTTTGAAGCATTACTGGCTTGAATTATGTATTTATAAACAGCTTTCAACTTATGTTAGTCAATCCAAAAGGTCATAATTCCTCTAATATCTGTTCTATATTTCATTCAAACCATTGTAATTTATTATTATGATTATTTATTTGCCAAAAACAATATTTAAAAGATTGCATTTGAACACATTACAGTACATTTTCTCCGCATTGCTTTTCTTACTGTTTGGAGCTTAAACGCACCACAATATAACTCAATGGACCCTCTGTTAACGTTAGCTCCTTGCGTTAACGTTAGCTCCTCGCGTTAACATTAGCTCCTCGCGTTAACGTTAGCTCCTCGCGTTAACGTTAGCTCCTCGCGTTAACGTTAGCTCCTCGCGTTAACGTTAGCTCCTCGCGTTAACGTTAGCTCCTCGCGTTAACATTAGCTCCTCGCGTTTACGTTAGCTCCTCGCGTTTACGTTAGTTCGCCGCTCAGCAGATTTCAACACATTTGTTATTCCCAACGTGGCGTCGTTTTGGCTCGCTGACTAGAAAACATTACCGCCGATCTCCCGATGGCGTGTTTTCCCAAATAAAGATGACATTTGAAAGGGTGTGTCGTGAGTCCTGGCAAGGTGACCGAAACAGCTTACGGACAAGATGGCCGCCACCCTAAAACTACAACCGTCAGGTGACCAGCGGATAACAAGCGACCAGCAATCATGGAGGACTGTGGGTTGACTTTTTTTTATGTTGATGGACGTAAAACTTTATAGTTTGAAGCCTGAATAATTTAAACTTTATTTTGTTTGATAATTTAAGAAACCATGATTTACTTTCCCCTCATAACTTCTTCGACTGGCCCGCCTTCTTTTTCAACGCTGGTTTTAAAGACGAGTCACGACGCCGCAAAATACTTTTTAAAGAGATCATCTAATTCACAGAAATGGCATAAATAATATACATTATTTAATTTCCAAATTGCAGAGGAAAAGCAAGAGGATTATTACTGCTTCCATTTCACACCTGAGACTCCCCACCCGTGTGTGTGTGTGTGTGTGTGTGTGTGTGTGTGTTTGCCTCGTGGGACTGAAACTAAATACATTTCCGTCTCTTCTTTTCCACCTGTCACATAAACGCGGCGGCCCCCCGGATGCCCCGTGGTGCCGCCGCCGCAGCCCTCCTAGCTGTTGACTCGTAACAAAAGCTAATTAAAAAATTAGAAAACGTAATTATTTTTTTTTTTGTAGTTAAAGGTCTTTTTCACGAGAATCTCCTCTTTTCTTTCTTTCTTTTCTCCACCCGTTCCCCGTACAAGTTGCGGCGACGCTGACGGCGACGCAAGCTAATTTATTTCGGAAGCCGCGGACGTTTGCCTCGGCTTGCAGCCAAAATGCTGCCTTGGCAACAGCGAGGGTTCAAATCCCACCTCCTATTCCTCTCCTCCTCCAATCTCCTCCCCGCTCTCTCTCTCTCTCTCTCTCTCTCTCTCTCCTCTCGATCCAATCTGGTCTCCCAGTGAAACCATTAAATTATCAATCCCCGACCCCCTCTGGGTTCATATCTCCGCCTCATCTCACTCGCTCTCGCTCTGTCAATATTTACAGAATTTCTCATAGACTCTCTCAGGTAATAGTGTCTTATTCCCAAAGCTCAGCATGCCACACACACACACACACACGCACACACACACACACTGAAATGGCCCCTCCGTCTAAAAGTGCTATTCAACTAACTGTCCCCGCCGACGGGCAACAACTGCCTGCCTCTGTGTGTGCGCAGCTTCATCATCACCCATGTACATGTGCTTGTTTGAGTTTGTGTGTGTCTGTGTGTGTGTGTGTGCACTCAGGAGTGTACTTGTGTGTGTGTGTGGGGGTGTGAGTTTGTGTTTGTGTTACACTGATAGCTCACTGTCCCTTCAGGTAATCTCATGCTTGAGAAGAGAGCGAGAGAGACAGAAAAAGGAAAAAGAAAATATTCTTTGAAAGAAAAATTAAGACGGAGAGAAACAACCGCGGCTGCGATACCTGAAGATATTTGAAATGACAATAAATATGTATATGCGTCTGGGTATATTCTCGGTAATATTTTTCGCCCCTTTGTGTGCACGGTTGTGTTGTTTTTTTTTAACCGGTTGTTAGTGGTTTATTACCAGTTTATTTTCTTTCTTCTCTGGAAGTAAAAACATAATTTACCTGGTTTTATTGTCATATATGAGAGCTACACCAAAGGCCAAATGTCACCTTTTTTATTGACTTAATAAGAAATGATATACAGTAGAAAATAAAACACACTGCATTGTGGAAAGTCCCCCGCATGATCTGGCTGCAGAGAAAGAGATCATCATTTAAAAATGAAAAAAAAAATCAATTCCTCTCATTGGAGTTTTCCATAATCAGTGGATATAAACTTGGGTTCAAAAATCTGCACCGGCGCCCGGCGGCGAAAACTTCTCGACAGCGCTGATCGCGGAGAGAAACTCCAAGCTGGAGAGCCCGGAAAGAGGGAAATAACTGCAGCTTCTGTGTGTCATTGTGACTTTTTCTATGAATCCACCAGGGGGGATAGTTTGCAGACGCAGCAAATGGTACAAATCGCCAACATCTCTTGGAAAAAAAAAGTGTGTGAACTTATTGTCCCTTCGGCGTCTGAGCTGAACCCGCCAGCTACAAAAAGTCTAGAAACTGAGACTATTTTTTACTTTCGTTGACTATTTCCACTTTCCACTACCTTAACCGTCTACTCTTCTTCAGTTCAGAGGCAATAATTCTGCCTTTTTCTGCATCTTTTATCCGCTAACTCAAAGATTATTATTTGAATAAATATCTTTTAAGTCACTATCCTGAAGGAGGTGCACCTATACTTCTTTGCTCATGGAAAGATGAATAGATGGGTAGAAATATAGATATATTTACTGTCATATGCACACCCTCTGGGGTCTGAGGTTATTTTCTCGATTTTACACAATTTCTTGAATTCGCCTTTTTAAAGGCACTTGCATATCATACGTACATGTGTTGTATATCAGTATGGCCCTAAAGCTGAAAAATTGAAGCTCAATCTTCACATCTCTTGGGAAAACATCACTTTACTCCTGTGGACGAACTGTGTTGGTGGTTGAAATTGGTTTACCCGAGGTCTTAGGTTCACAAAAACAGTGGAATATATGAATATAATGGTAGATAAATGTCTAATACCAAATTTAATATTACTGTTTTTTGAGTAGAAATGTTGTGTGTCACTCCTTTCATTAAAATGAGTGAGGGACTGAGATAAAATGTGACTGAGGAATGACTTAATACTACGGCCCAAGCTCTATATTTACTATTTATGTGAGTCAAAATATATTTACTATGTTTGCACAATGCGCATGTTTCAGTTTAGTTTTTTTTTCAGTTTTCAGAACAAGAACAACATTGTTTTTTTGCAGTGTAAATTGAGTTGGTAAAGTCTTGTCTGTGACTGAAAGCCAGTGTCTTTTTGCAGTGTAGGTGTGTCGGTACGTAAGGATTTTCTCAATGTTCATTGGTTGGTTTTACACAAAATGTCATATTTTTGTATTTTTCGCGGTGCTATTATTTCAAACATCGCGTAATCATCGTGTTCAGCGGACCGGACTCCGGAGGGTTTACAGATTTACTCCGTACAATGAAAAGCTTATTTTGCTTGGTCGTCCATTCACACAGAATTGCAATAACTTCAAATTTAAGGTCAACATTTGCTTTAAAATGAAGAATTAGAATACAAAAAAGTGATATGACGCTAATAGTATGAAAAATATATAAAAGAATAAGGCACAGAAATATGAGAACAGTATTGACATAGAAGAACATACGAAAGGATGTCTTTGGTCATCTACAAATTGCGGCGCATTATTTTTCACCCGCCTGACTGACTGCCTATAATAAACATTCCCTTACAAGAAAGCACGTGAGGTTTTTCTTCTTCAATTCCTAAAATAAAGTCATAATTTTTTTGATATTTTTTTGATGTTAAATTTGATAAAGTCACTTAAATGACAACGAGCGTTTCCACATAATAGATTCATATACCGCCGAGTGTTTTGTTGGAAAACGTCCATTTCAATGCGGGCAAATCATCTCGTTGGCAACAGGTGTGCACGCAAATGAAGCCGTGGAAACACACGATAAATACACCTACACGCCTTGCACCCTGTATGGAAAGACATAAACAAACACATCTTAAAATGCAAACGAAGAAAACGTATAGCGGCGCTTTGCAGCAGACGGAGTGAAGCTGGTTAAAACAATGTTTTGAGACGTTAAATATTTAAATCCCTGATAGTTTCACAGCTGCCATAAGATAGTAAAATCAGACCTGCAACATGGTGTGGGCTCGCATATATAGATAGTTACACACACTGCATATATATATATATATATCATACACCAGAAGAAATTTCTGAAATGTTTGCATCAGCGGACGTTAATGAATATTTTATGACTTTTAGAAAAACCTGGTGACTTATAAAAAAAGAAGGAGCAGCTGTTTAACCACTTTGTTTACTTCATGAAGCAGATTTATGAGAATTTAAAAACTTACCTAAATAGACATTTAGAAATAATTGTGTTTCTCTTCTCTGTTTAAAATTTCCCCCCCCCCCGCTGCACCTCTTCTCACGGCGGACTAATGTGATATTAAAATCCCTGCAGCCGAACGCGTATGATTATACGGGCCGGTGCCAAACGAGAGCCGACACTTTGATGGCCGAGAAGTCAACCGCGTTGAACATCAGCTCGTCTGTGTCTTTATTAAAAATGTGGCAGATGACAATTATCGTGCGGGTGCCAAAAAAACTGAGGCAGCTGTCAAAGAGGACAGGGCGAAGGTAATTTTTAGGCCACGGGGAACAAGAAAGAAAAAAAAGTGCCCTGCCAGCTGCACGATGAGCTGCGTAATGGCCTCACCGAGAGGTCCGGCTTAATCACAGAAGAAAATTCAAAAAATCTCTTTGATGTGTTGTTGTGACACGGTTCAGGTCTTTTCTTCTTCTTTTTTTTTTCGGTTGAGGGGCAGCAGGTAGCAGGGAGTCTGCAGCAGCAGCAGCAGCAGCAGCAGCAGCGTGACCAGTCAGATCCGCATTAATTAAATGAGCTGCTGCTCTGCTGCCAACCCGCCCTGCCAGCGCCCACGAAACAGCTGATGAGCAGAACCCGATCACGGATCAATGCTCGGGGCCTCTTTTGAAGTGACGCAGCGACGGGGGACCGAGGTGGGCGGACGAGAGCCGCAACCGACTTAATTCCTGTTACGCGGCCGATCGGTTCGGCGGCCGCGCGGTGACGAGGAAGAAGGCCGTCAAGGGCAAAGACCGAGTGTGACCGCCGCTCCGCTAGATTAAAGGCGAACGCCGCACTTCATCCTGCGGGGAGGGAAGGCTCGGCCGCGCCGACCTCTACGAGGGTCGAAGAGTCCCGCGATCCCAGATAGTCTTAGTGTAATAACCGCCTCTGTGACGTCTATTGCTGCATTCACAGCAAAAGCGTTGCAAATGGCGGGAATGGCGCAGCGTGAACAAAATGTCAACTATGGTGAAAAATGTGCATGACGCTGTGTTGCCAAAAGCCAATCAGCGTTGAGAAGCTGCGCCCGGTATCTCTGCCACTGCTGAATCAAACTGATGCCAGCGCGCCAGAAGTAGCGCTTGTAGCGGCCGTCATTCAGACGCTGTTCCTGGAGGAGTCGGATAATATTGTATATACAAATATAATATTTATTGTTGACCCAGACACGCAGGCGTTTGATGCTGCAACGTTTGTCGAATTTCTATAACAAGTATAAAGCAGAAACAGTGGTTGTTTCCATGGTAGAGGGCGGAAATTTGCCGACTTTTTCGGCGCGAATTAAGCTAATAACGCGAATAAACCACATGTAGTCGAGCGAGTAAACTCAGGCAAGTAAAGCGTCGCCAAAATTCACTTTACGTTTGATGTGAACACAGCGTAAGTCCTTTGCATCTTTAGCAGCACTCTGAATCAGGTAACAGACACACACCAATACAAAGCTAGCAGCTAAAAACCGCGACAAAATGGAAACAGGTCAAGTTGCTGTGAGGAACTTTGATCAGTAAACAATTAGCGACAAGATGGTCTATTTCTGTATAGTTATTCTCATGGCTTGTCATCAGGGCGAGCGGACCAGAAACTCCTCCAGCTCCTGCTGGAAGAGAGGCACGGAAGAACCAGAACCAAGACCAGAACCATGACTGAAGAGAGCAGGCTGCCAGACCCCGCTGCAATATAATGAGAAGGTTTTCTGCAACTTCAGGCGGTTGTTTGGCTCCGATACGACGTACCACGGCCGGCCGCCAGCTGCCGTTTAGCTGGATCTGCTGCAGTGCCACCGACACAGAGCTGGTTAAAAAATCTGCAAAGTTTCCCTTTGAGGAAATGTTTTAGTGCTCGTGGGCGTTGGGCCTTGTTGGGACTGTTTACCATATCTAATTGTTTTTATTTCCGTCATTATCCCATAAATATGTCCCTGTGCGGGGAACGCCGTGAATACAAAAGACAACGTTTGAATAACGGCGTGATTAATACGATTAAAGGTATGAGACACAGTGTAAATTAGAGAAAAATGATTATAAATGGGCTTTTATTAGGTTAAATATCAGGATCAGCTTTTGCCCGAGTATGTGTGCAGGTACAAGGAAATTAATTCTTTTTGTATCTCTCTCAATGAAGTTAAAAAAATAGACAAAAACAACCAGGGACAAAGACAACAAGGTTTATAAAATAGGACAGTTCTGTACACAAGTAGAGAAAAACAGGTATAAATATAACAAAGAACTAATGGTCGACAAGTAAAACATCTAATAATAAAGTCTTAAAATAATGTATTTGTTCTCCTCTCTTTGTCATGTTGCACTTCGTTTAATATGCAGAACTTTTTACTTCAAGGGCTTTGATAGAAACTTGGATTTCTTTTGAAGTTGCACTACTGACTTTAAAAATAAGCCCTTTACTTCTTTATTTATCATGTTAGAGTTGCCAGTTTAAATGGTTTTGCCCTTTCCCACGTTAACCTTTATGTTTGGTGTTGTGCTGCATCGTGCAATAACTTACAGTTTGACAAAATAAATTGTGTTTGAATTAAATGATCAATTTAAATTTGTAAAGGAGAAATTGTTTAGGTTAAAGAACCAATGGGCAGATGTTGCCGATTTTTGTGGGTTAAAAGAATATGTCTAACCCCTTGAAATATAAAATAATGTATTATTTATATAATATATATAATAATCACAACATATACATATAATAAATGTAATGTTAATCAGTTTATCATTCATTGTTTTGCCAATTGGTGCTTGCCACGTCAAATAAATACATAAAATTAAAAGTAGAAGTATACTAAATAAATGTATTTTTAATTTCCGGTTAAAACTGTGATTTTAAAAAAGCTTTTTGGGAAATATTTCTCAAACACAAAAGTAAAAGCCTGTCGGTAAATTGTTGGAAATGTCAAATGGAAGTGGGAGTAGACGAGCCAGGTCGATGGAAAATAACCTGGTTTTAATGGTTCATCTATAATTGTCATGGCTTCTGAAAAACTACAACATAATGTCTCGTAGTGCAGTAATCTGTTGGAAATAATCACAACCATTAGTAACCAACGCAGCCTGTAATGGAAACCATTACAAAACCGCTGCTGAATAAAGTGGTGCAAACCATTAAATCAGAGTCCAACCCCCAGTACAAACCACTGTGAAGCTTTTCAAATGGATTGCAATGTTTCAGTAAGAACGGAAATCATAAAGCTTCATCTCATGGTTCCTGATGTGTTTTTTTTCTTCTTTTTCAACGTCAAAAAGTTAATTACAGCGCGACAGAATAACTCGTGGAACACAGTGAACTTTTACAGATTGACATTTAACAGACTAAGAGATGCAGAGGTTGACTTTTTCATTTAATTTGCCAGTAAGATGATGCTGGAAATAGCTTGACTGTAACACTCACCCACTCGTGGAATCAGAGTGAAAGCTTTATGAAACATACGAGACAGAAATGGAATAGTTTGTCGGCGCTTTGATTGTTTTTCAGGCGTTTTCCCTGAAATATACCCTGCTGTTTCGACAAAAATGTCTCTTTATGGATTTTTACATTCGATTATATTAACTCTGAGGATGTTTAAGTGACACAGAAGTGCATTCAACCTCTTAATGACTAAACATGTGACCTCAGTCAGTGAACCGTGAGGTGTCTACTGGAAGATATTGAGCTGAAGTTTTAATCCACCCAGACCCTGACATACAATATCTCATCTTGAGGTGAACTCAGTAAATTACTAATATTGATTAATCATTTGGTCAGAAAATGTCTGTTGAACTGTTAAAATTGTTTTTTAAGGAAATTGTAACAATCTAAAACCCAGAGACAAGGACAGAGCAGAGCATTCACGAAGATTAAAGCATTAAAACCAAAACTCATAAACTACAAAACAATACAGAGTGAAGCATATAATTAAGTACATGTATTCAACATTGAGAGGTTTACTTATACCTTACATCTCATGACACTTTTCACCTTGACACAATTTTGTACTTTTTACTTCACTACATTTATCTGACAGCTGTAGTCAGGTTTTAATACAACATTAAGTAATAGCTTATAAAAATGTTTTTTTCATAAACTACCTGACAGTTACAAAACAAAACAAACAGACAAGAACAGAAAGACATCATTTGAACTATTTTGATAATGAAGTAAGTATTTATATTCTGCTCTTGCTTCTCCAGGTTAGCTTAGCAGATAGCTAACATCAGATCCATGAAATAAAAACCCAGGAATCTGGTGGAGAGTTTTTAGTGAGAATCCTCCTTTGAATTTGTAAAACTGTGGAAACAAGACATGACATGGCCTTACAAAATGTCTGTATACATTAATATTTAAGCTATGATTCAGCATAAAGCCATCATGCCACAAAAAGGAAAGTTTTTATTAACATGAGACTTACCTGACTTAGCGTCTAAGCTAATTTTAACATTGACAATGGACACATGCTAATCGCGACTAGCATCTATTGCTACAACACAAAGTTAGACTAAAACGCTAACCACAGAGAAGCTAAGGTAGAAGATATGTACATACATAACTTCTTACAGACTTACACCTTCAAAGGCTAAAAACAGTAAAAGTTCAAAGTAGCAGAATCAGTAACAAGGGAACTAAGTACGGCAAAAGAGGAGGGACAAATCTATGAACAAAAATGCAATTACATTCTACATTTATTAGTATTTGTAATCCAAAAACATTTCATGGTTTCACCTTTAGAGACATTAATTGCTTAATTTTTAAACGCACCAATCGTGGAAAGGCTTTTACTTTGGTGGGTTTTTAGAAGAATTAAGTCGATAACCACTATCCCAAAAGTGAGAAAATAGTAAACATTTACTAATAAGACTTAGAAATAAAGAGACAAACACACTTTCCTTTAACCAGCGTTGGTTCACTGCAAAGAACAAGAAGCGGCAACAACTCCGAGGACTTTTCAGCACATCACTTCCTCTTCTGTCGAGTACATGAAATCACTATTTCACCTCGGCTCTTTGCACACGGCCCTGAAGCTGAAAGACGGCTCTGGTTCGTTCAGCCCGGTGGCCGCCGGGCCGGAAGACACCAGCTGCAGACGTCTACGTCTCCCAGACGCCATGACGCCATGACACATGAATCTATTACAGCAATATGCTGCGGGGGAGTGTCTAATGTCTGTTTGAACACACACACACACACACACACACACACACACACACACACACACATACAGTATGAACACACACTTACATGGACACAGAGTTCATCCCCACTCCTTTACACACACACATACACACACACACACACAGTATGAACACACACTTACACGTGCACACACACCCACACAGTATGAACACACACTTACACGTGCACACAAACACACATACAGTATGAACACACACTTGCACGTGCACACAAACACACATACAGTATGAACACACACTTACATGGACACAGAGTTTATCCCTACCCCTTTACACACACACTCACACACACACACACACACACACACACACACACACACACACACACACACACACACACACACACAGTATGAACACACACATGTTTTACACAGTTCATCCCTACCCCTTTATGTACACACACTCATACACATGCACACACACACACACACTCACACACAGTATGAACACACACTTACATGTTCACACAGTTCATCCCTACCCCTTCACACACACACACACACACACACACACACACACACACACACACACACACACACAAACTCCTCATTCTCTATTCCACTAGCTTGCCCGTCTGGAACTTATCGATGGCCGATCAATACTTTCTGATCGATTGACCCTATCACCATGGCAACCACCATTTAGCCCACTATCTGGGGCCATTCATTATAAAAGCCATTAAGCCCCGCGCGCGTGTCCGTGTGTGTGTATGTGAGTTATTGCGGCCATTAGAGAGAAAAAAGAGGCTCCCGCTGTCTGTAAACTATGCTTACAGAATCCCAACGATGAGTTCAGCAGCTGCTGCTTCCTGCAGATACGTGATCATAATTATATTTACATTTTCTATACGGCGCTTTTCTACATACTCAAAGGCGCTTAAAACATGTTCACGTGTTCATGCGGGAGAGTGTTAAAGTCTCCGGAGGAAAAGTTTCACCGCGAGTCACGATGAACCGCTCGAAGCGCACGACGTTGAATTCTCCGGAGAGATCTCTGTACTCAGAAAAGGAGGGGGCGGAGTCATGCCATGGAACTTGGTGACGTTGCCCCGCCCCCTTTATTGGCCCCGCCCCCTGTGTGGCACTGAAGCAGCCGCTCTCGAGTCGATTCACGCCGCAGATCACGACCACCAAAGTAAATATTGGCTCCATTTTTCTTACTGCTGATCTTGTTTCTTAAACTGCAACTTGTGCTCTTTTTTTTTATGCTTTTTGACATTTTTTTTAATGTTATAAAATGAATGTTTTAAATGGTTATTTCCCGGCCTGGAAAATGCTTGATGCTTTTTTTAGGTACACTGTATGCTTTGAAATCTTCATTGTTGGTTATAATACTACATTTTATCACTTTTTACTGATTTCACTACATGTTAAAAGGAAGAGAAATTAGGTTAAAAGTAATGGAAATGTGGTTAAAAGTCAGAGAAATTTGGTTAAAATCATGGAAGTTTGGCTAAAAGTTATTAAAAAGTGATGGAAATTCAGTTAAAAGTCATGGAAATTTGGTTAAAAGTTATGGAAATTTGGTTAAAAGTCATTTAAATATCATGGAAATTTTGTTCAAAGTGTCATGGAAATCCAATGGTCAGAATGACCTTGAATGTGAAGCACTTGGAAATCACCCTGTTGTTGAAATGTGCTCCACAAATAAACTTTATCTTACAAGCCACATATTTTCACACAAAAAACAATGCAAATGCATTGAACGGTAACGTATTACGCTACGCAGGGACGCACTACGTGACAGTTTGCGTCCTGAGGAATGTAAACGGCAAGCAATGAAAAAAACCCGCCCCTGGGCAGACAATATGGCCGACATCTTCACATTAAAATATTCAACTCCATCAACTTTGCGGTGCAAACACAAAGTCCGCCTCCTCGCGGCCCACCGGGGTCCTGCTCTCTGTCCGCCTCGCGATCCGGTGGATGAACGATGGAGCCGGAGTCTCTGTGAAGACGTGGGTCGCCGACCTCCCGCTGCTTTTCATCCATCTTTATTTCTCTGCGCCCGGGGGGAGGGGCGGGGCCCCCGGACAGCCAGGAGCATGCTGGGTAGCGGAGCATACAGCCTGGAGTCGAGGTCCCAGCTGGGGTTATCTCAGCCCCGCATCGTGGGCGGCGGACGTCTCCACGTCCGCTGCACTTTTCCTTTTCAGTTGTTGATGAATGTATCCTGTCATATGCAGTTAGGGATAAACGCAACTACAATAAAACACACACACACACGGAGGCAAAGATGGAGCGAGGTTCAGGAGCTCGTGGAAGCGAACGCCTGCAGCGCTGACATCAAATCCATCACAGAATCTATTAGTTATTATAGTGTATTGTAACTGTATCACTATGTGTGTTATATGTGTGTGTGTGTCTTAGAGGTTTCCTGATTGTTTATTCCCTTCACCTGTTCTTGTTACAGGCTCCTCCCCCTTTGTGTGCCTTTCCCCCTGTGTGATTACAAAGCCCCGCCCACATTGTTTCAGCCCTGTGTGTCTGTCTCTTTCACCTGTCAGTTGCAGAATCGTCTTCTTTGTAGAGAGAGAGAGATAGAGTGAGTTAGAGATGGAGAGATAGTAGAGAGAAGAGAGGGAGAGAGAGAGAGAGAAGAGAGGGAGGAAGAGAGAGGGAGAGAGAGGAGGCTAAAGAGGGAGAGAGAGAGGGAGTTGAGAGGAAAGAGAGAGGGGATGAAAGAGGGAGAGAGAGAGAAAGTTAGAGATGGAGAGAGAGATAGAGAGATAGTAGAGAGGAGAGAGAGAGAGGGTCAAAGAGGGAGAGAGAGAGAAAGTTAGAGATGTAGCGAGAGAGAGAGAGAGAGAGATAGAGAGAAGAGAGAGAGGAGAGAGAGGGCGAAAGAGGGAGAGAGAGAGAAAGTTAGAGATGGAGAGAGAGAGAGATAGTAGAGAGAGAGAGAGAGAGAGAGAGAGAGACTCTCCATCGGCTCCTTGCTCATTTTCAGAATTGATTTTAAAACCTTTTGATCACTTTTTCAGCGCGTCTGAGTCCGGACCCTAAAAATGAGTTCCTATTGAAGGAACGTTGATCCGGCTCGCCGCCCTCTGGCTCGCTCCAAAGTCCAGGCTCAAAACTTTTTCTTAAAAAGGCGACCGTGCGTCCGCCGGCAGGAGAGTCGGCTGAAGCCAAATCTCTTTTAAAGTGCTTCTCAAAACCTCCAGGTTCCACCTTCACAAGCGGAAGATGTGCCGCTCGCTTCTTCTCAACTATCTGGAGTCTTTTGGACAAAACACACATTGGGAAGGTGTCACTTTGTTTTTTTTTTTACCAAAAGTAGGAATAATAAAGAGCCCTAAAGACATCCAACAGGACCATAAAATGTCAAGCTCACTCGAGACGCACAGTATAATGAGGTCCACACGCCGACACACATCGATTATCTACGTGAGTTAATGCACGCCATTGATTCTTTTTACTGTCACTCATGTGTGGGTTGAGGTTTAACCTACAGTTTTTCTCGCCCAGTGCTCTCAGACCTGCAAAACAGGAAGTCTATTAAAAATAATCGATACAACACACTGACATTTTCACTTTTCTTTGAGTGGGCAGAGCTAATTGGCTCGCCAAAGCCGTGTCAGATTCGGGGGCCTGCCACTGCAGATCAGAGGGGCTTCAGACCACGGAGGATCCACGGACGCTCGAGCAACTCGCCATCTCCAGAACGGGGGGTTGTTATTGCTCCGAGTCTTCTTCTCCCATCACGTGATAGACAGATAAATGCTTTTTTTCCCCCTCCAACCATTATTTTTCCTCCTCGCTTTCAGCATTCCCGTTTTGTGTGTGTGTGTGTGTGTGTGTGTGTGTGTTTTGTTGTTTGTTGTTGCCAGTTTGACATGTTTTTGCCCCGCTAGCAGATGTCACCGTCAGTTGTTCGGCCCGTCTGTCCGGGCTTCTGGTCCGAAACAGATTGCCGTTATATTCGCTCTGAGTATTCACGGTCCCCACTGCAGGACGGGTTCACGGTGACCCCCGTCGACCTTCAGACCTTTTCCACTTACACACAAGAAGTATTAAGATCTTAATATTGAGCAAAATATTTACAGAGGACGTTCGCGTTTCCCCCGGAGAACGACCTCTTTCCATTTTGGACACTCAAGCTGTTTTCTTCATGACTTATTTTAGCTGCATTTATATGTTTTAAATAGGGCCGGGCAAGTTAACGCGTTAATAAAGCATTAATAAGGTGCTAACAAGGCGTTAATAAGGCGTTAGCGACGGGTAACAATGCGTTAACTTTTCAATAGTAACCTAAGATACACTGAAGTTAAGAACAAACTGAATATAGACAAAAGAAGTCGTGGCTTGTCCCTCACAGGGACCCTTACTACTGAACACACTGTTTATGTTGTTCCCTGATAAAATACAAATGTTTATTCTAGTACCTGTTCAGAAAGAAAAACAAAGAAAACAGATTTTCAAACTATATATATATATATATGTATGTTAACTTGCTGTTGCTCCAGAGGGCTGTTATATTGTTCTGATAATATTACTTCAAAATAAAAGCGTGCAATACACTAGTTTTTACTTCATTATTGAATTTGAATAATGTGATTAATTGCAAAAAAAATCATGCGATTAATCAGTTTAATTTGTTTTAAAAAAACACCTTAGGTACCAAATTAAACATACAAATCAGGGCTACAACAATATTAAATCCCTATGTACAACCTCTAAGCACAACTCAAACAATAAACAGGATTAGGTGTTAAATCTTGACATTAATAGTTTGAATTATGTTTTAGAATCTGCTGAGGAAGTTAAAAACCACATTGTTTATCACTAGGCGTCATGTTTTATCTTCCTCATGTCACTTCATTGAGATCTGTTTTTAATATTGAACAACGTACAGTATTGGCTTTGCTCGTAATTAAACGTGTGTGATGTGCATCGTATCCTGTTGTGCGACAGGTGTGTTGGACGACGTGCAGGAAGGAGGAGAGCTTCTTCATGCCACGAGTCAAAAGACGGGCAAATAAAATGGAAGTCGACGCGTGAAGGAATCTCCAGAAAGCGTTGCGGTGTTGCCTCGCCTCTCATGGCAGTTCAAGCTTTATGAGCAGACAGAACTGAGGGGTGTAATTTGGACCGAACATGACGTCTCCCCAGAAATAGACACTGAAGGGTGACTAAATATTCCCTCGACCCCAAAATGATCCTGTAGGAACAGATCTTTAAATATCACTTCAAGGCAGGAGTGTGTGATTCAGACAGAGAGGGGGCGGTAAATACAGAATAATAATTAAAAAAGAAAGCCTGGCTCGCTCTCTCTATCACTCACTCACACACACACATACACACACACACACACACACACACACACACACACACACACACACACACTTCTGATGCATTTCTGATACAATGTGCACACAGTGTGTTTATGAAGCCCTTGACATGTGCGAAAAAGTGTGTGTGTGTGTGTGTGTGAGAGAGAGAGAGAGAGAGAGAGAGAGAGAGAGAGAGAGAGAGAGAGAGAGGGAGAGGGAGGTGGCATTTACTCTCACCAGCAGATAAGGCCAACTGGACAAATTGGCAGAGACAGAGGAGAGAGAGTGAGTGTGTGTGTGTGTGTGTGTGTGTGTGTGTGTGTGTGTGTGTGTGTGTGTGTCACAGTTGGAGCTTGTCATGCCCAGTTGTCTATGTCCGGCAGATTTTTACTCCCAGTGGGAAACACAAGAATGAGCACGCACACGCACACACACACACACACACACACACACACACACACACACACACACACACACACACATACACACACACACACTCAACCACAGAGTGCCCTTCTTGCTGACACTGCTTTTTAAATATTTCACTACATGCAGTGCTAGCCATATGCTGCCCTGTCACACACCTACATACACACACACACACAAAAATATCAACAACACTCACACGTTCACATGCAGCACTTTTTTTTTGCATCACTGCACCTGTGACAACACTTTATGTCATTGAAGACTTTATTTAAAGTTCTCTAACTCCAACTCCCAACACATATTAGCAAATGTATCATGTAACCATCTTTGTGAGGACCACCGTTTTTACCATCTTTGTGAGGACCACCGTCTTTACCATCTTTGTGAGGACCACCACCTTTACCATCTTTGTGAGGACCACTGTCTTTATACCATCTTTGTGAGGACCACTGTCTTTACCATCTTTGTGAGGACCACCATCTTTACCATCTTTGTGAGGACCACCATCTTTACCCTCTTTGTGAGGACCACTGTCTTTATACCATCTTTGTGAGGACCACCATCTTTACCATCTTTGTGAGGACCACCATCTTTACCCTCTTTGTGAGGACCACTGTCTTTATACCATCTTTGTGAGGACCACCATCTTTACCATCTTTGTGAGGACCACCATCTTTACCATCTTTGTGAGGACCCCGCTCAACTGGACCCTGACGGTTTTCTCTCTTTGGCGCTGCAGAAACACATTTTTGTTGCATTTTTTGGGGGGGGTTTGGTTCGATTCTTCGTCTGTTCTATACCCGATTATCAGCAAAACAGAGGTTGTAAATAACCGAAAAACTCACCAGCTGCAGCTTCTGCACTGGATAGAAATAAAGTTCCTGGTAACCTGTCAGCATATTCCGATTTTTGGCAGCGGGGATGAGGAAAGCTGTCTGCACTCCTTGCTGTAATTTGCTGCCGAGGAAAGGGCTGAATATACAGTGAGCATCAATTCAAGTGTTTAGTCTCTTGAAGCTGCTGCCTGTCAGACGCCAACATCAATTCACTTGCAGTCAAAACCTCTGCATCTCCAGCTGCATCCTGTTGTACGTTTGCGATACGTTCTTCAATCCCAACGTCTCACTTTCAACGTGATCGTTCGCAGCTGCATAAATCAAACTTGACTGATGTGAAAATTACTCTGTTTTTTTTTCCTCTTTGTTCTTCACCTTGAATTCATTAATGTCATTGATTTATTCATTTATGTGAATCAGCATTGTGATCACATTGTACGGCGCGCATACAGAACATGCTATAGTAACAATATGAGCATTTTAAGAAGTTTATGAGAGAAATAATTGGATAACGATAGCTTTGAAACCTTGCCAGTGGGCATGAGAATCGGGTTCAATGTTGCCGTGAATGATCCACGCCACAATCTGAAGGCAAGGAAAGTTTATTCGTAGAGCACATTTCAACACCAATGCGATTTAAAATGCTTCACATAAAACCATTAAAAGCATCAAAACATAATGCAAAAGAAAACAAGATTTAAAAACAATTAAGAACATTCATGAAAACATTTTTTTTTAAACTATCAAAAAGCAAAAAAATTTAATAAAAGTTGCTTTGAGATGCAGCAGAAAACAGAAAAAGCTTCAATTTGAAGATACACAAGAGTCAAAATGATCACAAATATGTAAATGAATGATGACGGCACATTCACACTTCTGTTCTCTCACCTCATGTATTCACCGTCTGACTCCTCACCTCTGTGTTATTAATAATTTAATGCAGTTATAGACACTTTCTTTGTGTTTGAGTTGAGCAACTTTTCAAATTGAAATAGAAATATGTTTCTATCCGCAAATAAACATAAGCAAAACGTGTGTTTTACAATAATAACCCATTTAACCAATTAACCCAATTAGCCCATTTAACCATTTTAAGCCACAGCACCCAGGGAGCAAGTTTGGGTGTCTGGTGCCTTGCTCAATGTCAGGGCAGCTTCCAGTCTGCACCCTCATAATTTCTCCATTAGGGGGGATTTGAACCAAGACTAGGGAGGGTATATGAACTATTATCAAACTATTATTAGTTTATATATTATTATTCACAACAGAAAACATATTTTGGAATGACTAAACGTATGAAGTGACATATCTGCTAAGTCGTGAAATGTTTAAACATTATATATCTGGAAAACATTCATAGAAAGTGCATATTTCTTTAGTTATTCATACAATATGTGCTTAAGGCAATATGAAAGCCTGTGATAGTTCCAAAGAGAAGATAGAGAGAACTCAGTGTTTGTAATCCTAAAAAGACTAAACCTCATCTCAGTTGTCAGACTCCTGCATAACCCGGATTACTGAGTGTTTTGAGGTCTTGTTTTTTTCTTTATTTAAAACTAACTACACCCAGTAAATAAGAATATGCGTGCATGCTCTCGGAGCTTCGAGTCTAAATACAATTGACACGCTCTGAATCTTCCCAGCTGCGTCTTTGTTTTAAATTAAGCCTCTCTTGAAAGAACCTGTTTTCTGTGCCGTGGACTCAAAATCGGTCAAGTTTTGAATCCAATCTGCGTCTTCGAGGAGCGTCGTTATTTTCACTTTCAGAAATTTGAGCCGCATCAGGTAACTTCATTTCTTTTAGAAGCTTTTGAACCGCTGTGTAAGAGAGGATTCCTGCAGTATTTACAGACGGCAAACGCTTCCTGAAGAAGAACAAAGCTCCTGCTTTGATCTTTCTCCACATGACAATGCTTTTAAAGTAGAACCATAAAGCTGGAGAAAACGCCACTGAATTTCTGAATTCCTGCTTATTATTCAATTCTCTCATTTTTAATAAACCTCTCCGGACATGCTCGGGGTAAAAAATTAAAAAAAAAGGTCCATAAAGACATATATGAACATATGAATAAGGGAGGGAAAAGGGTGAGAAATCAAAGAAAAGATGGGATGAGACAGAAGAAGAGGAAGAAGAAGAAGAAGGGGAGGAGGATAAGAAGAAGATAGAGGAGGAGGAAAGACAAGGGAGACAAATAAGAAGGGGAGGGAGGAGAAGAAGAAGAAGAAGAAGAAGAAGAGGGAGGAAGGGAAGAGGAGAAGAAGATGGAGGAGGAAGAACAAGGAAGAAAAAGAAGGAGGTTGGAGGAGGAGAAGAAGAAGAAGGGGAGGGACGAAGGGAGGAGAAGAAGATGGAGGAGGAAGAACAAGGAAGAAAAAGAAGAACGCGGGTTGGATGAGAAGAAGAAGAAGCAGGGGAGGAAGAAGAAGAAGAAGAAGAAGAAGAAGAAGACTTTAGGAAGAAACACGGAAAAAAGTTTGGCCTCACCAGAAGTGGAACTAAAAGTTTTAAGCTTTTTTTTCACGGCTAAATGAATTATTGATATGAGGTCAAGTCAGCAGGAGATTAAACTAAGAGATGGTGGGAGCTTAAAACAGAATACCAAAGCCACAGCGTGCGCGTCAGATGAATGTTTGCGCTGGTGGGGAGGTGAACTCCTCTCCCCCGCGTTCCTTCACTCCTGTGAAACTTAATTAAACAGTAACATCATTTAAGCACTTTTCTGTTTGTACTACAAGATGAATATGGATCGCAGACGGATGAGATGTGTGTGTGAGAGTGAGCATGTGTATATGTGTGTGTGTGTGTGTTTGTGTGTATAGACTCGATCACTTGGGAGGGCTGCACGATTAATCGAATATGAATCACGATTACTGCTTCTCACAATGAAATAAACACGATCGACTGCAAAATGTTATGTTTAAAAAAATGCTCCGGTCTTTAAAATCTCCGCTGCACATCCAATCAGCCACCAGGGGGCGATCACAATGTTTATGCGCTATCTTCAGCGGCAGCCTGCAGTGAATTTAGAAGAAGAACATTAGCGTGAATACGTTAGCATGAATGTAGCTGTGCTCTGTGTACTTAAATGTGAACGTGTAAACTTTGTGGCTAAAATCTAAACCTAAAGAGTTAAGAAAGTTGATAAAAGTGCTTCTTCCTCCTCTCTGACAAGTTTATAATCCAATATGGGTCTTTCACATTCTTACACTCCAGCTTTGGTTGTTCTTCGTTAATCCAGCTTTGGTTGTTCTTCGTTAATCCAGCTTCATATTAGTAATAAACAGGTTGATCAAACATACACAATTTGTCTCCATTCATTTGCATTTGCCGGACATGATCCTGCACTTAAGTCAATGTATTCAGAGGACTCCGTCTGCAGGGTGAGAACATAATTTAGTTTGTCGTCTTTTTTTTTCTTCCCCACAGTCTCGCCTGCTTCGCTTTTCGCTGTAAAACATTGAATATCCTCGAGGTCTCTAAGTGAGCACTTAAAGACCTCCCCGCTCTAAATTAAGACCATCTGAACCAACATTACATATGAATACGACCTTAATAGATTATTTTGATAATTAAAAACACCATGCTTTTTATAGATTTTAGTTAAATGTCCGACAGAACCACAGTTTGAAGCTCTTAAGAGAGAAATAAACACGTCATTGAATGCTGAGTAACACGCCGTGTTGGTGGGGTTTAGAGGAAGTTCACATCTTAAACGGACACAAAGTTCACGTTAGAAACGATCCGGAAAGCAGAAGATAAAAAAGTTTATTTTAATGTAGTTTTATAGACAATAAACTCGCTGCTTTGCTGCTACTTGCGAGTTACAGGTTTCGCTGGTTCACCACAGTGAAGAGTAGAGACTAACTTATTACACTTAAATTAAATACAATATTAAAGCTTTCACAGCAGAACATAAGGCTGCAACTAATTATTTCATTTTCGATTCATCTGCCGGTTTGTTTCTCGATGGATCATTAGATCTGTGTGAAGAGCCAGAAAATAGTAAAAACTGCACTAAAAAAAAACTCTTTCAACTAATAAAAACATGGAAAGGATTTCCACACAATTAAACTGCTTTTTTAAAGCAATAAGCAATAATGTTGGTCCAATATAATTTACTTGGGCTGGATCAACTTAATATATTAGGGTTAGTCAAACCTAATTTACTTGTGTCAAATTAAACACATTATTTTAAGTTGGTTCAACCTAATTGACTAATATTGTTTTTTACTAATGTAGAATTATTTTAGCCAACCCTATTAAATTAAGTTGGACACAACCCTCGTCAATGCGTTTAACCAACGCATGTAAAGTAAGTTGATCCTACTCAAGTACTTTAAGTTGGATCAACATAATTGCTTAATGATTAAAGAAAACATTTTTATCAGGTGGAAATCCTTTCCATGATTTTATTAAGTTAGTTGAAAGCATCATTTTAGTTCCCTAAAGCCGTAAGAGACGTCTCCACATTGGATCTGTAGATATGTATTTTGCTTTTACACAAGATTATGAAAAAAGTATCATATCCTCACACTTCAGAAGCTGGATCCAGACACATTAAAAACACGATTATTTGATTACACTTTGGTTTATTCCAAGACCAGGAAATAAAGCTGAACAGACAGCGCTGCGTCGCCTGCCTGCCGGGGCGTCGTCTGCTCCCCCACCTCCCAGCACATGCTGCATCCTGCACGCCATTAACTCTGATGAATGGGCGAATGAGGGTTTTTTTGTTTCCCATAATTCCAACTAGGTGTCACGGCAGTCTGAACCACTGACTAACCTCTGGCACTCGGCCAGCACGAGCCGCCGCGGAGAGGGAGATAACCATTAGAGCCGGAGCTGTCCGTCTTGATTAGAATGGAGGAAAAAAATGAAAAGGCTAAAACAACAAAGTACGCACAGGTTTAAAATTTAAAAAAACACAGTAAATCTCAAACGAGGCTTAAACAACAAAGAGAGGAAATGCGACCTGGCGGCATTTACAGCCCGTTTATCGAGCGCTCACATTCATCTCTCCGCAGCTTTTGACTGATGGGGGAAAAAAGGAATTAGAAAACTCCCAGCGAGGCCTAAATAAATCCTGCAGTCACGGTGCGTGACACACGCTGGTCATAAACTTGACTCCGGTTGGAGACTTTGCCTCCTGTCATGTGCATTTCATCTGATTTTAAAAAATGTTATGCTGCTCCTTAATAGCAGCGCCACATTGCCAGCCGAGTCACCACCAAGGGAGACAATAACAATAATGCCTCCCTCTGGCTCTGGCTGTCACAGTATCGCCTCCCGTGGAGTCGCGCGTTTTTCTTTCCGGCTCGCTTAAAAATTCAGACATTCGGTCTTGACACGCCAGACGCTTTTATTGAAGTGTTAATAAAAATCAAATCAATTTTTTGCGTCTCGTTTTTTTGTTGTTGTTGTTGTTGGAGGTGGCGTCCTATATCGTGACCTGCCAGGAAAACAAAGCAGTTGTTAAAACACTCAAAGAAAAGAGAGCGTTTGGTCAACATTTAATCCCGTCAAGGGGACAATGTTGTTTTTTTATAGTTCAAAATGTCTGTTCTACTTAAATGAACAGTTTGTAGCATTTAGAAGCTCTATTAACAGACTTTACAGATAATATCAGTATGTTTTTATCACCTGACAATAGGAACCTTAGATTGAGTCGTTTATATCTTCTTCTTCTTCTTCTTCTTCTTCTTCTTCTTCTTCTTCTTCTTCTTCTTCGTGATTGCTCCCGTGTCTCTACAGTGGCCCAGAGAGGACAAACCAAACACTTTGCATTTGACGAGTTTGTGGTTTTTCACGCTTGGCACAAGGGAAAAGTTTCGGTTGGTTGCAATCTGCAAAAACTCACCACTAGATGCACCTGTAAATGTTGTAAATAATATTATATGGGCCTAATTATGACTATATAATAGTCACAAAGTGAGTGAGCGTGTCTCCACGCTGCGTAGCAAGATGAGCCTCCTGAACCCAAATGCTGTTAAAACTATTTATAAGAGTTAATTCAGCCTTTATTTAATAAAAGAATACAACCCTAAATCACCCAAACCATGTTTTGGTTGAACATGGTTGGTGTTTTGCAGTGGAATTGTTACTTAATAAATTACAAACATGGCAGATTCGCAGACGATTATTATCACAGGCGATCTCTATAATGCTAATTATGGTTAAACAAATTACTAGAGATCCCCAGGTCACACTAGTCCCGTGAGAATAAGGTTTTAAGGGATAGTTTGGGTGTTTTGAAGTGGAGTTATATGATGTACTTTGTCTATAGTTAGCAGGACCAAAGCAATGTATACTGCTAAATGTATTTTAGACACATAGAAGAAAGTGTATTTCTATTTTCTAGCTTATTTGTTAAAGAATGGGTAATAATAAAAAAGAGAAACACCTGCACATTGCCCCCAAACAACAAGTTCATACGTCTTGGTTCTGCGTTTCATTTCCTTTCATGTGACTTTTCATCTATATCGGATATGTTTTATATACTCGAGACATTTGGTGTTTTAATGTCCCTCGTAGAAAAATAACTAAAAAATACCACATATGGCCTCGACTATGAAAAACAGAATGAGCCCCGTGGCAAAGGCGCGTTAATTGTTCATAAGAAAGAGACAAACGGTTGACAAAGTGAATTGTTCCACTAAACGCTGTGAGCACAACCAGCAAAGGCTCTCACACCCCGACGCGCTGTTTCCTTTCGGTGTTTAAATCCCGTCCCCCTGTTTTCAGGACGTTTTAGGGGTTCGCTATGTTCGTATGGACACATTTGATTGAGTGTTTCCTTATTTGCAAGTCAAAAGCTCACCACCGTGGACCTCTCGTGTGTGTATCGCTTTTTGCCGGTGAGGCTTTTAGGCCTGTCCTCCCTCCATATGACCTGGATTTATGGTCCATATTTTATCATATTTATCACGCTCATAACACTACAACTAACCTCGGCTGACTTTGATAACTCTGCATGGTACTCATGACTAGGTGTGTGTGTGTGAGCATATATATTATATATATATATAATTATAAGACTGAGTATGACTTTCAGAGCATCTGCTGGGTGCGGGCATGGCAGGGGGGCACAGGTGGTATATTGTTTGTAGCCACACACACATACACACACTCATACACACTGATGAAGCTCACAGATGCTGACCTTGTACGAGGCCAGGCTCCTGGACTGTCAGCACTTCTCTCTCTCTCTCTCACACACACACACACACACACACACACACACACACACACACACACACTAAGACGAGGTGCCCATTTACTCAGGGCTTGTCAGACGCTGCCATCCTTCCCAGTGGGGGTATATGTGAGCTGCCGGTGAGGGAGTGGGGTATCGAGGTGGGAGTATTGATGAATAAATCTGCAGGTAATGAGATGGGTGGTGATGGGGACAGAAACGCGAGCAGCCATTTATGCCGAGAGGCAACCTCAAGGGTCTGAAAGGTGAAGCCGATGCAGGAGTGTCTTTAAAAACGTGCATTCTCTCTCCTGACCACCAGGGGGCGACTCCTAAGGTTGTATAGAAGTCTATATAAATGACTACTTCTCTCTTGATGTATTCCCTCAGTAAACATTGTGAACATGAGTTTATATCTCAATATCTAGTTTTAAGTCTTCTTCAATGCAGCATGATGTTCATTTAGTAAATTATGGTTTAGCGCCTGCGCTTCCTCGTAGTTTTAGGACGTGGATAAAAGTAGGAGTATTATCAACTTTTCAGTCACACATGACCCAATGACAGCCAATCAAATGAGGCAAGAGGCGGGCTTTACTAGTTTACCAACAGTTTCCTGTTTTGATGCCGGTAGATGTGGTAGCGCTTGCTAGTTAGCTAGTTAGCTAGTTAGCCAGTTAGCCGTTGGGCTGCGAGAGAGAGAGTATGTGTGAGAGAAGAGGGGAATAACTCATAACTAATTGTGATAGTTTCATGTGGGCAACAGTGAGCAGGAGACCAAAATGCCGAACTTAAGGCTTCAAAATGGCGGTCCACAAATCAACGTGCTTTTCTTTTCAATGACGTGTGATTTAAAGCTACTTTGCTGTCATATTACTTCTTGAATTATTTGTTAAAATCGATGGAGAGATGAACCATGGCAGGCAGAGCTGGGTCTCAAACGAAGGTATTTACACAAACCAGCAGGATGATCCTGGAGTTGCTTGCAGATAAGCTTTGCATTGCGTTGTGGCACAAAAACCTCAATATATACAAAAGTAAGGAGGCATTAAGGAGATGCTGAGGAGCTGAAATCCCGGTATCTATCACGGTTTTTGCAGAAAATCCTCTCGGCTTCCCCAAACTGCATTGACGCTACTATAAATGTGCTGAAGTGTGACACAGAAAATGCAGTTTTGCCGATAATAAAGTGCCAGCAGCCGCTTCTTCTATTATTGCTTGAATATCAACTCGTGTTTGACAAAATATTCCATCAGATGGCATGAAAATCTGAGTTCAAGATATTGTAAAAGAAAGATAAAGCGCGCTTGTGGTTTTCTGTCGCCCACACAGCGGACATGGACCTCGAAGTCATTCAGCAGGTGAACGTCCCTGATCAATGACGCTAGACAAAAAAACTGGACGAAAAAACACATCCCTGAAAATGGCAACAGAATGCATTATTTACAGTTTACTGTGACCGCACACCATGATCACTGTGACTGCACATCCAGATAACAAAGAGTGAATTATGGCAACGGATATTGAGAATTCACTCCTTACTTTTACATTCTTTGAAGAATTATGTAGTTCCTTGTTTTAAAATCTAACCTAAACTCCCATTAACTTATTATTTGTGTGGCAGAAAAAGGCTGCACACACGACAGTGACATGTTTCCATCTTTTAAGTTGAATTTGTTTGAAAAAACAAATGCATTTTTCACACATCCAGAAGGTACGGAGCACCATTACCGTGAGTCGTGTGTCCGGCCGTCTGATGAATGCAACTATAATATTCACTCTTCTTTTCGGGGGAAAGACTCTTTGTCTCTTTAGCTGCTAAATGCTTCATTAAGTTCACCCGCAAGAAGAAAACAGCTTCCTGCTGCAGCCACGGAAGACAGTTTTAATCATTTAGTCATTTGATTCTTTTGTTAATCTAAAGATATTGATTTCAGCAGCTTCAAGGTGTGTTAATAGAGGTTTCACGGGAAAAGAAGTGATAAAAAAAAGAAGTAATTATCTTAAAAGCAAAGGAGAAAACATCCAAACTAAGGATCCAACCCACCAAAATGGACGACAAGTAGATTCTGGCTTATCTTCACGACGCGTTCAACTGTATTCAGACGATGGGAGAACTTTTCCAGCTTCACACGTCTACCAGGTGTGCCCGGAGATCCAGTCACGCACCTGAACATCCACCTACCTTGCAGTTTTGAGAAAAAGTAGGAATATTCTCAACTTTTCAGTCACACATGACCCAATGACAACCAATCAAATGAGGCAAGAGGCGGGCTTTACTAGTTCACCAACGGTTTCCTGTTTTGATGCCGGTTGATGTCGTAGCGCTAGCAAGTTAGCTAGTTAGCTGTCGGGCTGTGAGAGAGCCACTGAGTCTGTGTGAGAGAAGAAGGTAATTTATAACTCATAACTCATGACTCGTGTCTTTTTGGGTACACGACCAAAATGACAAATTCAAGGCTTCTAACCGGCAGTCCTCAAACCAATGGGTGACGGCGCGGTGGAGCAACATCAGCGTGGACGAGCTAAAATATGGATCGAAGCTTTGAAATATGTTTGTACACGTTTTTGCCACTTTTCTTCACAATTTCCAAACGTTACCTTGTGCACACTCTGTGACGTGTGAGGGCTTCCTCTCCCCGGCCCTCTCTCCTTCGTACCCTCGTCTTCATTTAACGACGTCGTACTGGACGCCGCGTCGTATCCGAAAGCCCCCTTTATACACCACAAGAGCAACTGACATTATTTTTACGATCCTCTATATAAACCAGACATGTTAATTACACTCTTGGTTACAGGCGACGTTCAAAATTACTGCCCGTCAAGAGGAAAATGGCCGTAAAATTTGTCTTTGGCAGATAAATCAGTGAGGGTCAGCCTGAAAAACACTGGCTGGCCGTAAAACATAGAAGCCTCAGTCATAATCAGTCAAAGGTTTCGGACTACCGTGCAGTTGATATCTGCAACCAAAACCTGTTTCTCTGCTGTCAAACTGAGTTTAGCGTGGTTCTGCCAGTCATGGTTTAGGGTTTAGAGCTCAGGTGATTTGGACTTATGGTCACCAGTCAAATCAAGTATTCATGAAGCTCAAGATTGGACTGTTCAGGGCGCTGGATGCACGATGCGGCGCAGGAAAGAAACCTGCAACTTTAATGTTTCCTCTTCATTAACCAGAATGTTAAAGCTCAGGTCGGTAATCTTGAGAAACCACAAGGTTAAAAAATAATCGCGACGGTAAATAACCAGCCAAATTAAGTTGCTAGCAGCACTAGCTAAAAAAGTTGCTGAATCTAGCGAGAAAGTTGCTGAAGTTGACGACATTGACGAGCCCTTTTACTGCATGATTGACAGGTTTCTATCAGAACCGGATACGACGTCCCACCATCACACCTCCGCCTGTCCATATATTATCACTTCTGGTTACAGGGTTGCAAAAAAACAAAAACAAGATGGCGACGACCAAAGTGGCAAAATCCGAGGCTTCAAAACCGCAGTCCACAATGCAATGTCTGACTTCTACACCCTCTAGTTCAGACATCACCGATCTACCTTTATGGAGCAGAACTCCTCCGCTGTGGGAGAGGCAGTAGAAAAGGTGAAAGCAGAGTGAAGGAGAAATTGCCGGCAGACAACAATCCACGTCGGCGTTCGTCCGCAGACGGTTGATTCTGCTCGACACTTTCCACGCTTTTGAAAATCCGATTTGAGCCGCCGGAGCGTCCGGACAGAGACGCCTCCTATAGAAATCTGATTGGGATCGCATCTCGAACCGAGGCCGAGAGTGCCACAGAGACGTCTGATTATGTGGGAAGGGGAGGAGGGAAGGGGAATTGAGAATTTAATACGCCACTGGCACCGGCGAGCTTTACCCAAAGAGCATAATTCATAGAAAGAAAAGGTGGTCTCACTCATCAAACATACGTACACCGTCTTTCCCTGAAGCTCGTCTCCTTCGCTCCAGATTTAGACGGAGGTTTCAACCTCTTCGGTGGAGCCGTTCACCTGAGAAATGCTGCTGTTTTTAACCCAAAGCGATCCGCCCGCATTGCTTGGCGATGCATGCGGCGGCGGGTCGTGGATGTTTCACTGAGAACTGCAGGCTGCTGTTTATCTCCACAGGAGAAAAAAAAGTCTCTGAGTTAGACACTGATCACGGTGTTGGAACAGAGCACAATGAAGCGTCTCTTTCGGGGGGGCATCATGGGTTATAATAACAACTGCAAATGGATTTGGCAGGGCTTTACTTAGCCGATAGCAATCCTTACAACATGCAGCGATCGGTTCAGATATTGATCCTGCGGATCAGCTGTAGATTTTGAGCTGTGGGAGCGGCCCAGTACGACCCTGCCAGCACGATACAAAGCAACTTGTTACATGAAGAGATTTTTTAAAAAAAATAATGGATTTAAAGTTCTGTCTACCTGTGGCAGGGCATGTTTCTCTGCAGGCGTTCAGGAATAATCAGTCGCTGTGTTAGCAGCTCTGGGGACCAACAGCCACTTACATTTTTTATTTTTTTTTAAACAGAACAAAAAAAGGTGTCTCTTTTTCGAACACACTGAACGCAAACGCGACCGTAATATTGTTTGTCTCTGTGCCCAGGGTCATACTTTTCAAGAGGAACGGTCCCCAGTCTGCACATATTGATATTGAAAGCTACACAGCCATCACATGCCAACCTTGAACGGAATAAACACTCAGAGAGAAGGAAAGTACTTTATTTGAAACTTTATGCTGCTACTCAGCAGACGGCGAGGAGGCTCAGAAAGTAAAAGTGCAACTTAATCATCATTCGTAAAAGACAAACATTTAACCTGTGACTCTTCATGTCTTTTTGTTCTGATTCATCAGAAGTTATGTTTTACGTATTTATCAACCCCTGGGCCTCAAAACACTTTCATTGAATCCTCAATTAATAGAAAAATAAATACAATTCTGCTTTTCAAATGGAAAAGATGTTTTGATACATGTTTCACTGGTTAGTCAAAAATGTAATTTTCAAAACTTTTTCATTATTATATTATGATTGTACGACAAAAATAACAACGGTTAATTGTGAGAAAATAAAAGATATATGAGTCAATAATGACAGAGGGGTTAGGTGGTAACATACTGTTCAGTAATGCGTCTGCATCTGCACAAAGCTTTGTTGTCTTTGGGTGTGAAAAATGGTGCATTGATACAAAAATAACATCTTGACAACAATCTTGTTCTGTAATCTATACCCTAACAACGGGGGAAAGAAGTATTCTGATTGGCTGACAGGTTTCTATTAAAATAGCCTGAAGAAAATGTGTCTCACGGGTTAAATGGAAGTGAGAAAAATGATTTAAGAACAACAATAACTTGTTTCCGTCTGTTGCAGTAGCATAAGCACACATGTATAGAAAACATTAACTTGTATGGAAAATGGGTCTCCATGTCTTGATTGATTAAGATGAATATGTTTATTAGTTATTGATAGAAAAGGGCATGGCGCAGTGTGATTGATTAACTATCTTCAGATATCATTTTCACATACGTGAAGCATTGGCTTCTTTTCCAATACGGGTGGAAGGGGTTTGACCTAACGATCCTGCGGCGGTTCATGTGGTGCATTTAAAACTCCGGAGGAAAAAAAAGATCTTTTTCTTTTTAAAAACACGCCGTCAATCAGTGCATTTTTCGAAATTAGATGCCGCAGGAGTCAAGAATACGAGACGGGTTGAATTTTGCTCCTTTGTTTCGTCCTCCAGTTTCCTGAAGAACTGAAGAAAAGCGCTTCGAAAAGGTATCAGCGTCACATTCTGACAATCTCTTTCTTCACGTCGCGCCTCTGATTGTCGCACCGAGACCACTCAGCCGTCATTAGCGGCCTCGGCGGTTACACGTCGGGCGGACGTTCGTGGAAGTGACTGCTTCCCTCTTTGTAGCAGCATTTGCATTTTGCACAATTTCAAATTGCTTCCGTTTCTTTTCTTCTTCTTCTTCTTTTTTTCCGTGTGTGTGTGTGTGTGTGTTCTTTGCACAGAAGAAACACATTAAACAACATTACGTTACGCATTACCGCATGTCGAAAAACACATCTGCGAGTTACATAAGTGCCTTTAGCATCTCGGAAAGCGTAAGTCCTATCCTTTTAGAGGTTGTTTTTTTTTTTTTTTTGTATTTAACTGTGAGACTAAGTGCTTCTTTTAGCAGTGGTTTAAGAAAAAGACAAATCAGACAGTTGACTTGAAATGAAATAAAGAATTGGAGCCATGTGTCTGAGCACGGCTGTGATAAAAAATAATGCTCACAGCTTCAAAAAGACAGAGGAGTCAACACCTGCCACACACCATGCGACACCTCGTGCTTGTACACCCTGAAGACCGGATCGCCGCGGACATGAAGACGTGCTGAAGGAAATCGCTTGCATGTCGTCACCTCCCGAAAAAAAATAATGCCCCAAAGTCATTTTTGGACAAAAAGGATTTTCGCGCCTAAATCATCTCCTCGTGATACTCTGCCACCGCCAGTAAAATCTCCTCACTTGAACTTATCATGTGATTCTATCTCTTATAGTACACCGGCCTGTGTCAAGAGAGTGACTTTGGCCTTTTTATTTTGCCTGAAGGCAAAAGATAATGTCACTCAGGCAATTTCACCAGCTTTTATGGATGGCATTTTGAAGCTGTAGCATTTAAGCTAGCAATTTAGTTAGCATTTTTGTCGTCAAAAGTCTCACTCGAACATAATACTAGTGATCATAATATGATTAGAGCGTATTAGAGTCATGCCTGTTGTGCAGCGTCTAGAGGCGCCTCTCTTACGTTTGGTCAAGTTTTTTTGTGTTTTCTGAAAAAAAACTGAAAAAAATGACTGAGGCCATTATTTTAGGAAGGTGGCGATGTGTGAACCTAGAGGCAAATTGTAATGTATTGCCATTTTTAATATTATCTCTCTCTCTCTCTCTCTCTCTCTCTCTCTCTCTCTCTCTCTCTCTCTCTCTCTCTCTCTCTATATATATATATATATATATATATATATATATATATATATATATGTGTGTGTGTGTGTGGCCCAGGTGCCTATGGGTGTGAATGTGTGTATATCTTTTCTGTAGTTTACCTGCTTGGTCTTTCCTGTGGAGTACATACTGCTGCTGCTCTTATACAAAGTACTTGCTGTTGCATGCAGTATATGCATTCATATGGGACAATCTATATCGACATGAAATTGCACCTTGAACTTCGACCCTCTTGCTCATGTAGAGTAACCGCTGTGCAGAGGATTGAGGGTCAGAATTGCCAGAAAAGCATGTTGGCTTTGCTCACTGCAGACAGAGGAGGTCTAATTAGCAACATAAGTAGAAACACCTGCGTGTGTGGGGACGAGACTTCGCATATGAATATATACGACCACCTTATAAAGTATGATACTTTATTATTGATTAATTGATTGCGCCTTTTCTCAGCTCGAGGGAAGGTTTTAGCATGTAAAGCCTCCATGGATCAAAAATATAAAGTAGTTGAATTAATTAAATTCATCTGTGCATGCCACGTGTGAGCTTCAGTAACCAAACGTACACTGCAGCATTGCTCGAGGATGCAGGGATGTCATGACATGTTGCTCTGAACCAGGTGAGTGAAGCCGAAGCAGAAGTGTCTTTAAAACCTGCATTTTCTCTCCTGACCACCAGGGGGCGACTCCTCTGGCTGTATAGAAGTCTATGCTTCATGTGTTAAAGCTGTATTCTCTCTCCTGACCACCAGGGGGCGACTCCTCTGGCTGTATAGAAGTCTATGCTTCATGTGTTAAAGCTGCATTCTCTCTCCTGACCACCAGGGGGCGACTCCTCTGGCTGTATAGAAGTCTATGCTTCATGTGTTAAAGCTGCATTCTCTCTCCTGACCACCAGGGGGCGACTCCTCTGGTTGTATAGAAGTCTATGCCATCTCTATACATCACTCCTTCTTCCAAATATGGTCACGTCTGTTCATTGGTTGCGAAAAAAAACCAAACAATATGGCGACGATCGTATTCCAAGATGCAAACTCAAGAGTCATAACGTCCACAAGCCAACGGGTGACGTCGCGACGACTCCGTGCACTTCTTCATTTACAGTCTCTGCTCACAACCCGAGGAAGTCTGAAGTTGTCTCGTTCCAAAGCAGCGCATTATTGAATATCTGAGCCGTTGAGAGGGGGGAAAGCTCTCTTTGGTGAAACTGCTATCAACAACTTCCCGACGTCTTCAACTTTACGAGCTTATTTAATGCTTTTTTAATGTATAATCTCGGAACTGAAAAGTAACTCCGGCTCAATGTAGTGGAGCAAAAGACGATAATATTTCTCCTCTGAAATGTAGTGTGACAGAAGCATAAACCGCGGGCCTCATATATGCAGATCAGCTCTGTTCTCGGGTCCCGTTCGGGTCGGGATCCTCCTCGTTGAACATTTATTCATGCGTGTTTAAAGTTTGGGTCCATTTAGCTGCAGAGCTCCAACACGACCTTCTAAACCCAGTCAGCTTCAACAATCACACGCGGCGGCGTCGGATGGATGTTCATCAGGTTTATCCGTCTTCCATCACCTGTTTCACTGCAACATGTTGCACTAAAAGAGTAATGTGTGTGTGTGTGTGTGTGTGTGTGTGTGTGTGTGTGTAAAAGCTTGTCATTCAATAACATGAAAGTGGACAACACACTCGTACTCGAAAGAAATTGATGCACGCGCATTCCCACATCTATTACACTCACACAATCAATGAAGTACACAAACACACACACATACACACACACACACACACACACAGAGACAGACAGACAGACAGACACACACTCACACAGGGTGCCATTGGGAGTTTGATCGTCTCTCTATGTCAAATCAATTCATTCCTTATTAACAGGCTTTTTCTTCTCGTCCCCTCTCTTTTCTCTCTCCTCTTTTTCCCCTCCCGTCTTCTCCTCCCCTTCATTCCCCCTTCCTCCTCTTGTCCCTTTCCTCTCCTCTTCTTTCCTCTCCTCTCCTCTGCTCCCTCCCTCCCACTCCTCTGTCAGAGAGCAGATCTGCCTGAATAATTTCTTCCCCCTGGACCAGCTCTGCTCTTTAATTCATGAGCCAGAGTGCAAGTGTGTGTGTGTGTGTGTGTGTACGTGTGTGTGTGTGTGCATGCGTGCGTGCGTGTGTGAGTGGGTGTGCGCGTGTGTGTCTGTGTGTGAGACGGTGTCAGAGAACATGTGTGTGTGTGTATTTGTGCGTCGGCAAGTGAAAGAACAAAAAAGAGAGCAAGTGACAGAAAGTGTGACACCGTGTGTGAGTGTGTGTACTTTTTATTTTTTGAAAATCTTAAAAATATAATTGTGGGGTTTTTTGGGCCCCTGCATCTCCTGTTTGTGTGTGTGCGTGTGTGTGTGTGTGTGTGTGTGTGTGTGTGTGTATACATGCATGTGAGTGTCTGAGTGTGTGTGTGCGAATATCTGCATGAGTATGTGCATGATGACAGTATCTACCAACATGCATATACATAATTGTGTATGTGAGTGAGTGAGTGTGTGTGTGTGTGTGTGTGTGTGTGTGTGTGTGTGTGTGTGTGTGTGTGTGTGTGTGTGTGTGTGTGTGTGTGATCCTCTTCAACCACAGAAAGTCTATTTTTAACTTCAGGGTGAAACTGGCTCAGAGTCATTTCCACCCGGCTCCTCTGAATGAATCACTCGTTCATTCAACGCGAGGCTCCTCCCCCCTCCCGCTCAGATTAATCATTTACTCCTTTGCCGCTCTCCGAATGAGTCTTGCGGCGCTTCTTTTCTTTTTTTTTCTCCCCGAAAAAAACGTTTCCAAATTAATTATCAGGTTTATTCCAGTTGTTCTAAATTGAGCCATTTAGCTGATTGCTAAATCTCGACTGAAACGCCGCGATCGTTAAAGCAGAGTTCATTTCAGCTTTAATCAAAACGGTTTGAGTCGACGTTGGCGCGCGGGAACGCCGACTCAAAATGAGGTTTGGAACCGGCAGTTCATGTGTGTAAATGACGTTCTGTGTTGCTTTAATAAAAGCGAGAGCGTATTGAGAAAAGAAAAAGGCTCCAGCAGGCCGTGACCGACAGCAGGTGAGCCGCTGCTCCGGATTGTTTCACCGGCGATAACCGGAGCCTCGGATCCAGGGACTGATTTACAGGGTTTTCATTTCAAGGCGCCGTAAATTTGTCTTTTGCCGGCCTGAAATTCATCTGTTAATATTTCAGAAACATAGTTTATTAAGTCCTTAAACCGTAACAATTTGCAGAGCAAACGTGACACAACTCTTAACTCCAACCGGGCAAAGCTTTAAGCTTCAGCGGCCATCGACGTACTATATGCACAATGTAAATATATATATATATATATATATATATATATATATATATATATATATATATATATATATATATATAAATAAACACATACACATATATACACACATGTATACATATACATATAAACACATACACATATATATACATATATGTGTGTGTGTGTGTGTGTGTGTATACATGTCATAATCTGGATTAAGATTTGAATGTTAGTCCAGATTAGTGTGTTGCAGAGACTCGTCGTTTTCCCTTCCTCCTGCGGCAAGGCTTCCTTTTTATTTTTTTTGCCGAATCTTTCAGCAAAGCTCCGTCTTTTTTTTTTGGTGCATGATCCTCAACTGTGTCTTTTGGCATCAATAATGAAGGAGGGCTGCGTTCAAGGTATGCATTTTTAATGCGCGAGACATTTAGCTATCTGTCACACATAATCTCATCCGGAGGAGAGCCCTATCGCGCGGGCCCGAAAAAGACCGACGCGACAATCGAGTGATCGCACATTCGGTTGTAAACTTTTCGGCTGATGTTTGTGCGACTCCGTCGCCATTTTGTTTTCACTCAATTACTCAGTCTGACGTCACGTTTCCTGTTCGTTACGTTTGCCGGGTCAATGCGTTGTTTTTGAGGAGAGTTGAGCTTCATTTGTTGAAGATGATCATCATATCACATCGTTTAACACCCTCCATTTGGAATCATAAGAAAACCAATTATGTAACG
>NW_027176240.1:3787642-3822642 GCF_023055335.1 Clinocottus analis | reverse complement strand
ATACAATTTAAACTATGGAAAGTCAGTGTTTTCATGCAGGTATTTTGAAGGAAAGGTTTCTCTATTGTTATAGAAGAGAGTAAGGAAAACGTAATAACTACGTATATTTACTCGATACTGTACGGAAGTGTAATTTGAAGGTATTGTTACTTGAGTATTCCCATCTTCTGCTACTTTTTTTTCCTTCCATATATTAAAAAGATATATACTTCACATAGTACTTATAGTGCGTTTATGTCAAGTTCCCCCCGGAGACTACAGTACCCGTCATGCACCTCGCGCTGCGTGATGACGCCACAGAACATCAACAACTCACATGTGGCCTAGGGACGCCGTTGCCGTGCCGCGCGCTAGCATCAACCGGGTGATGTGGAGCTGACTTCCAGCCCCCCGCATTTAAAAGAAACAGCACACGGCCGATCGCGGTTCCGTACGCAGCCACAGCTGAGCCAACATGCCGCCGAAGAAACCCGTCCAGCCCGCGGCAGGGAAAAAAACCCAGGAGAAAAAAAAGGAAAAGATAATCGAGGTAAAGGAAGTCAAACACGAGTTAGCTAGCTCGCTTGGCGTTAGCCAGCCATGCTAACCCGGCCTCGTGACAGGTGGTAGCTTTCCCCGCCGACTCCTCAGTAGTTTATCGTGATTCATTTAGTATATTTAACAATAATTATAGTCGCACCCGCTCAATCTGCAGCGAGTTCTTCAGCTGTCAGGTGTCACACTTTCTTCATTTCGACCCAAACGGTCGTGGCTCGAGCTGCTAGCAAAGGCCGCGCAGCCGCAGTGAGCGTTCACACTCGGTGGTTTAAATGTCCCTTAGGTCATCAGTTTGAATTTAAAAAAAGAGTTATTGCTTTAGTAATCTTTCCATTGTTTGATTAGCGTGGTTTACTTTTCATAAGCGCCACGTGAGCGTGAATCGTAGCGCGAGCGGCCTGTCTCTGTCTGCTCGGCCTCGTCGGACACACACATGAGGGGCCTGAGAGCGAGCACAAGTTTGTGTTTCAGGAAACTCACGACATTTGTGTTGATCATGACGATGTCGCCGTTTTAAATGTAAGAGAAAGGAAAGAAAGCAAGCAGCTCCGTGACTCCTAAAGTCTCGTCTCTCTGTACCGGCGTTTCGTCACGTTCACGGGCTCAGCGACGTGTTAAAGTCACGTCAACCAGCTGGTCCGTTGAGTCACATTTTCAGGTGATTTTCTGTTTAATTACACGTAACTTGTATACGTGTGTACTTTGTATGAGCACTGTATGCTCACGAAGGGCAGAGCTGATTGCCTCCAAATCTGATACAAAATAAACATATTTTGTTATTAAAAGGTATCTTTCTGTGTATCTGAAGCCTGATGGAGTTCACATTCCTCCTTTTGTTGGGCCACACTGACATGTTGTTGGTCTATTGTGTATTCACAGTTATAAACACTTTAGTTACCGCCTGTCTAAAAACTACCGTGCCCAACTTTTCCCAAAAATAGCAGAGCTCTTTTCTTTTTAAATGGGACAGTCGACCTCAAAATAACAATGAAGGTATTATTTTTTTGTTTGGTTTGATCAGAATTGGAACCATTTATTTGCCAGATATGTTTCACATGCGAGGAATTTGTCTACAAAGCATACAATTTACAATAGAAAATAAAGTGCACAGATACCAGGTATTATAAACAAGTGTAGGTAATTGCAGGTGTATGTGAAAGTGGCAAATGTATTCAAGTATGAATGGATGTGTCCCTTTTTATCAATGAAACTTTATATTTACAATCTCAATGTGGACCTCTGGGACAGAAATCAGAGAGGATTGTGGGTCGGGCGACGTAGAGAAGATAAAATATACACATGTTTTTGACTAAATACCTCTATCGATGAGGTAGGTTGAGCTATGGTGCCTTCAGAGGGAGATATATGATGAATAATAATCAGTGATAACGACCAAGCAGGTAAATATATGATGAATAATAATCAGTCATAACGACCAAGTGGGTAAATACTAGACCAGTTTGGTAAGATTAGAACATTGCTTTACTTTACTAGGAAGTTTAAACCAGTAAAAGACAACAGTTGTGACATGTTAATGTATCCAAAAACTAGTCTTGCACCACAGTATTGGTGTAATAAATAAACTGTCCAGCCCTAATTGTGGCAGAAGTTAACATTGTTACATAACGGCAGCTATAGCCTCGATTTTATTTTTCGTCATAGAAATAATGTTTAAAGTGACGTTGTGCGTGAACTTGGACAAGAGGGACATCTATACATTATATATTATGTATATGTAATACTGCTATTGTAGATTATTTACTGTTTATATAGTTTTATTATACTGTGTCTCTTGCTGCTGTAGTCCTGCATTCCCTCACTGCGTGACTAATCAAGCGATATCTCTTATCTTATTATTGCGATGACAGATGAAAGTAATGGGACATAATGAATCTTAGTTGCTGTGTCTTGTATCGCTGGTGAGGCCAGAAAAGTATACACACATTTGCATTTTGTGGCAAAAACAAGTGCAGAAACTTGTTGGGTTTCAACCGCTTGCTTCAATTCAGTTTATTTTGTAGAGCCCAAAATCACAAATACAAGATTTGCTTCAGAAGGCTTCACAGTCTGAAGGAGGATCCCTCTCCCCGGATTGACAGAAGCAATAGAAGTCATGTGACCAGAATGAGCAACGTTACAGCACATTACATGAATATGACAAACTATTCATATAATGCGTAGCGGGCATGGACCATTCAGGGATGATATTGGAAACTGGAAATTATATTTTTGCTTCTTTTTTTTTTGTTTGTTTCCAGGACAAGACATTTGGTTTGAAGAACAAGAAAGGGGGCAAGCAGCAGAAGTTCATCAAGAACGTCACTCAGCAAGTCAAACCGCAAGTCAAACCGGTCAGTAGGAAGTTCTCGTTCTTCCTCGGTTCTTTTCTTTTTCTTCCGTCTTCCATCCCTTCATATCTCTGACCGTCTCCCTGCCCCGCTGGTTCTCTCTCTGCTTCTTTTCTCCTGGTCATCATCTGTGGACTAGATTTCCGCCGCCCGTCAATGTGCTCTGCTAATTTGAGATCATTGTAAAATACATCTCCCACCCGTGTGTGTGTGTCCCAGGGTGAGGGAGATAAGGCCACTAAGAAGACCGACAAGAAGAAGGAGTTGGACGAACTCAACGAGCTCTTTAAACCGGTCGTCGCTGCTCAGAAAGTCGCCAAAGGTAACAGACGACGCCGTCTGTGAAAATCTTCTTTTTTTTCACACTAGAACAGATGACTAACGGTCGATTCCCTCCCTCTCCTCGGGTTTTCCGCAGGTGTCGATCCAAAGTCGGTGCTGTGTGCGTTCTTCAAGCAGGGCCAGTGCACCAAAGGCGACAAGTGCAAGTTCAGCCATGACTTGTCGATGGAGAGGAAGTGCGAGAAGAGGAGTCTGTACGTGGACGAGAGGGACGGGGAGCTGGAGAAAGGTGAGCGTCTAGCAGCGGTATTGTGGCGTCATCGTTAATATAGTTAGGCCAACATAAAATAGGTTGTCTGTCTTGACATTTAACTTTACAATTAGATGTTACTGTTTCTTCCCTCGGTTCTGACGTGTTAGTATTACGAGAAACAAGGTCGAGATAAACCCCTAAATCTTGCTTGCCACCTTAAAAATCTTCTCTATAGAAGCAGTATATGTATCAGTTTTGTTCCAGATAACTTGAAAAAACCACGTCCCTTGTTTGATTAAATTGTCTTTTCCCCTTTAGACACCATGGACACCTGGGATGAGAAGAAGCTGGAGGAGGTGATCGCCAAGAAACACGGAGAAGAGGCGGAGAAGAAGAAATCCAAAACGCATATTGTAAGTCTGCGACGAAGACGAGGAGAGCTGCATTGTCATTTGATGCTAGTACGACCAGCGGGTTCCTGAAAGTGTAAGAAACTGCTCAGAGAGATATGGGAGGAGAATAAACCCAAATGACAGGCAGAGAGAGAGTGAGTCGTGATCCATATGACAGAGTTCAGGAAGTATGAAATAAATAATGAAAGATCAAAGATGAAGAGAAACTCAGGGGAGAAATATCTTCCCTGGTATCCCGGGTCTGGGTTGTTCAACAGAGGAGGTATTTGATTCGATAAATTATTTAAAAACGTCTTTGATCCCTGATGTATTCTTCATATTGCCGAGAGTCGGGTCGGCCGTGAGTCAAAGCCAGAGAGTCCCTCGAGCCCCGGCCGAGCCTCTTATTCCAGAAAGGGAAATGACGACTTCTGGGTCGTTAAAAAAAAAAAGGAGGGAAAAAAAACAGCGAATAATTTCTGGTGGCCTTTTTTTTCTTTTTTTTTGTCCCCGAAAACGTTTGAACCCCGCAAGGTGTACTCGATGCCTTCCTTCCTCTCTCTTTGTGTAACGACGTCTCCTCCGCCGTGTCCCCTCCTCGCAGGTGTGTAAGCACTTCCTGGAAGCCATAGAGAACAACAAGTACGGCTGGTTCTGGTCGTGTCCGATGGGCGGCGAGGTCTGCATGTACCGGCATGCCCTGCCGCCCGGCTTCGTGCTGAAAAAGGACAAGAAGAAGGAGGAGAAAGAGGAGGATAAGATCTCGCTGGAGGAACTGATAGAAAACGAGGTACGGGTGGAGGGATGAGAAGGACGAGAGTCTACTGGAGATTTGGTTCATGTGTTTTTCGAGGTTTAGGGGCCACAAACTCTCTCCTCCGCTCATACTGACCTCCGTCTCTCTGCAGCGAGCCGCTCTGGGCGCCAACGTGACTCGGATCACCCTGGAGACTTTCCTGGCTTGGAAGAAGAGGAAAAGGCAGGACAAGGTTGGGCATCTTTTCTTTTTATTTCATTGGCGTCGGGTGGCCGAGCCGACGGCAGGAAGGTTTCATTTGAAGTCTCTCACACGTTTCCTCCTCCTCCTCGGTGCCGTTTTTAACAGATCAACAAAGCGATGGTGGAGATGGAGAAGAAAAAGGCCGACTTTAAGGCGGGAAAATCGCTAGTGGTGAGTTTAACTTGTCTGTGCTTGTTATAGACATTTCCACTGCGACACAGGATTTAAATTTTAAAAAAGCCGTGTGTGTGTCTGTAGGTGAGCGGGCGCGAGGTGTTCGAGTTCCGACCAGATTTGATCGACGACGACGACGAAGAAGCCACGGACGCTCAGTTTGCGAGCGGCGACGAAGAGAACAATGATGAAGAGGAGGAGGAAAAGGTGATTTCTAGTTCAGGGGACGATGCTCGATTGCTTTGCTCTCGAAGTGAACTCCACATGGTTCGGGGGATAGAGTTTACGTTGTTGGTACAAAACACCTGCAGGAAGTTAAATAAGTGTCGCTAAAAGTTTTTAAATACTTAATCAATGAAGTACTTAAACATTGAACACAAGCAGTAAGTGTCTTTTCCTCTTTTCACCGTTTTAAGAAAACGTGCTCGAGCTCACAACGGCAGCTTTTTGTCCCCTGTTGGTTGCCGTAGTCAAAGCTTGGATCACACACACGTCTCTCAAACTGCTTGAACAGATGATGCATCTCGGGACGGGACATGTCTCCAGGGTTATTAGCGCAAGACTAGACGAGGAAAAGACATTCTTCCAGTACACTTTCGCCTCTTCCAGAAGCGAATATTAACGAGCTTCCTTCCAGGTTATTTGTCTGCAGCGCTCCATTTAGATTCAAGCTGTGCAACAAGGGAACATCTCCCTTTTAATTAGTCTTAAATAGATTTTCTGGTCCTAAAATGTCTGTTAATTGAATGACTATGAAAAGTCCAGGAATCCTGATGGAGCTTTTTACCTGTTTTCCTTATTAAAACATCCAGCTGGACTGCGTTTTAGGGCAAAATTGACTCCTTTTCAGTGTGTTTTACCAACACACTCCTTACTCAACATTCAGTTGTTTTGTACTAAATGGATCCATGGCGCGGCCACTATTTATTAAACCCTATTTATTAAATGGTCTCAGCTTCCCTCAGCACTTCACCTGCTTCTCTACATGTGTTCGTCACACTCCCGGCTCAACTTCATTCACCGCGTTTTGTTGCAGGTCGATTACACAGAGTTCCAGGACATAGACCTGTCCCGTTTTGTCCCACAAGAGGTCGACAACACGGGCATCACCGTGGCGTCCATGGACCGCTTCGCCTCGAGGAAAAAGACCCGGCCGACGGCGACAGACAACGGTAAGACGGGAATCCGTGAGACGGCTCAAACTGTTTGTAACCGGACGAGACATTTTGTTTCCAACGGTTTTAACTTTAACTTTCAAAAACAAACAAACGCCATGTAAAGCCGTCTCATTCTGCCCGTCTACAGAGGAGCAGATGAACGGCGCTTGCGGTGGCGCGGAGGCCAACGGACTCTCGGGCGCGGAGGACAACGAAGAAGAAGAAGAAGAGGAGGAAGAGGAGGTACCGGTGGACGAGAACCTGTTCACGGGGGAAGATCTGGAGGAGCTGGACGAGGAACTCAACACACTGGCGCTGGAAGACTGAAGCGGGAGAAGAGAGGCGGGAGCTGAACGGACTAAGGGACAAAAGGGACCGACTGATGGATGCATGGAGCGAAACTACAAAGAGACCCCAGACGTTTGAATGATTTTAAATTTCAGAGACTCCAGTAATAAAAGCCCGACTGTTTCACGACATCACTGCCCCGTCTCTCGACACCTGTTTTTCTGTATCGCCCCCTCCCTCGCCCCACTTTCTCACATCCCTCCGCGGCTTTTTGGGTTTCCCAATTTCCACACCGAGGCGTAGGGGGGGGGTCACCTCCAAGAATTCGGCTGCCGAGCGCCACTTTGTCGTCGCTGCGTTACGTCGAAAGTGAAGTTACCTCCTGAGAGAAATTAGGCTTCTTAATCCTAATCCATATTGATTATAGAGATTTGCAGAGTGAGACATTGTAAAGGGCCTTAAAATGAAAGCGCTACACTAGCGACGTCGTGCCGCGGGACTTCAGTAAAAGGAAATAACATCGTGGGATGTTTGAGTGCTGAAGTTATTATGTATACACATTGTAGGGAACATGAACAGGAGTGATTCTGTTGTAAGAAACTGAATCTGTTCACCTGCTCTCAAACCAAAATAATAAAAAAAAAAATGGAGTTTGAAAAAAAAAAGTGTCATGGAGATTTTCAATCAACATTTTGAAGGAAAAAGAAAACGCAGATTAAAAGATGCTGATGTTGCCCCCCTCCTCCTCCACTCCTTACTTCTGAGACCAGGCTGTAATATAAAGCCCATGCAGGGACTCAGACTGTCCCGTTAACAACCCCGAATTGTAAATAATGTTCTCATGATGCCTCCTGAAGAAATAAAAGATAACTGTACATCCAGTGTGTGTCTTTTATGACTGAATCTACTGCAGGGTCACATGTATCCAACCACTCAGTCGCTGCTTTTAAATGTTGAATAGCTCTATCAAGACGTTTTGGCTCCAGATGCACGTCCCTGGTTAGTTATCGGTACACTGGTTGGTTTGTGATAGTTTAACAGCACCATTTTATGATTTGTGAATCATGTGAGCAAAAAAAAGATTTTTCCTTCCAACACTAATTTGGCCGCACTATAAGTCGACTCATACCAAGCAACAATTCCCAACAATGCCTTTTTGAGCCGCCCTGAGTTTTTTCAACTTCATGGTTTAAGGGCCAAACAAGCCACAGAGTTGAAACATCGCTCTTTGGAAAGATAATGACCTAAAGAACCAGAATCTGCAATCACAATAAAAAGCCTTTGTCCGTTACCAAGAATTTTAGTTAAAAAAAAAAACTTACTCGGCTCAAAAATGGAAAAGTTATAAGCTTCGTGTCTAAAGCTGCACGGATTGGGGCATGCTGGGTATTAAAATTTGCAGTGTGAGAAGTCGGAGTAGGAATAGAAAACAGCCCGGTCGCACTTGGATTTTTCAGGCACTAATATACAACCCACAATCCATCAAACCTTATTAGATTCATACACGCTTAGAGACTTACAGGGACGCGTTTATTGAAATCAGACTTTGTAAAGTGTTATTAACAAAAAGGTGTAAAGTTAAAGCCGTGTGAAAAAGTGCCAGTTAGGTTTTTGAGGTTACGAGGTTTATGTAATCACATAATCTTAATTGTAATTTTTTTTTTCTGTTTAGAAGTCTTCCCACAATGCTTTACAGTGTTTCAGAAATTTACATAAAATTAATCAACATTGTGGTTCCATAGATCCTGTAAGAAACATCACTCATCTATTTTTTTTAATCATTTCCTTGTCTGATAACGGGAGCTGCTGGGCTCCTGGTGCTAGCGGCTCAAAAGGTAAACAAGGTATTAAACATTACACATATTGTAGAATAAAATATTTTGCACAATTAGTCAAAGTAAAACATGAAATACTGAATATTTTCAGATAACAAATTATTCTAATATAACAGTGATTCATCAGGGAGCTACAGAAGAAGAGACGACATGGGCTGAATTTAACAGATTTTTATTTTTACTGAGACAAACAAAACAAAAAAAGTACAGTTAATGTGATTAACACCTTTGATCTAAACTCAACATGACAGGGGGGGGGGGGGGGGCAGAGGGAAAGAAATGAAATAGCAGATCTGAAAAACAAGTGTCTAGATCCATCTTAAATCTTCTGCCCAGATGTTCAGGGTTAAAAATATGGTCAACCACCTGAACCTTTTTTTTTTTACTTATTAAAAAAAAAAACTAAACAAAAACATGACGCTTACCACAAACTGCACAGACGATATTAAGACTCCATCGTAGCAGTGCGCTGCTTTCATTTACTAGTATCAGGCAAGGTCACTGGCTTGTATGGTCAGACAGGTGTCAAAGGTCGGGGTCAGTGGTCGGGTGGAGGTCTCGAGATCGGTCGGTCGGTCAGGTCAAGGTGTCATTGTGTCATGACAGTCGCCTAGGGAACAAGAAGCTGCAGTGTTATTTACGGGGGAGAGAAACAACCGGACTCATCAGAAACTTCACACAGGAAAACGGGTTCTTTCGAACTTCTTTAAGTGATCGTGTCTATTGGAAGCATGTGACACACTTATTGTTTAAGCAATTGAACCTTTTTCTGCTGTGTGTGTGTGTGTGTGTGTGTGTCAAAAACTATGTGAGAGGAATTACAAAACGATACGTTTAAAGTGAAATACTTTGGGACCCAATTATTTCGTTAACACTGCCGTTCACTTATTGTTTAAGCAATTTAACCTTTTTCTGCTCTGTGTGTGTGTGTGTGTGTGTGTGTGTGTGTGTGTGTGTGTGTGTGTGTCTCTCTGTCTTTCAAAACCCGTGTGAGAGGAATTACAAAAGGATACGTTTACAGTGAAATGCTTTGGTACCCAATTGTTTCGTTAACACTGCCGTTCACTTACCGGTCATTTCGGTTCCCGCTAGTAGGTGCGAGGGCGCTTGTGGGACTCCTCTCTGGGCGGGTCGGCCAGCATCACCTTCATCTTCACCCCGTTGATGACCTGACCGTGGAGCGCCGCCATGGCGTCGTCTGCACACTGAGAGCAGAGACCAGGGGGCACGAACGTGTGAGGTCATTCATCCCTCCATATTTATACATTTTCCTCTTACGTCAGTTGCCACCTTTTTTCCTGTATTTGCCACTTGTTCAACTTTTTCAAAGGTTCATAATGTTTAAAAGTCTCACCTGTTTTTCGGCGTACTTCATGTATCCAACCTTCCTTCCAGGAACCAAGTGGACCTCAATAAGGGAACCATAGCGACTACAAACAGACAGAGAGTGAATCCTCCGTTAATGTTGAAGCTCGGAAACATGATCGTTTTAACCTTTGACCTCCTGGCTAAAGAAACGTTGTGTTCCCCAAACACACGTTTGTTTTGTTGAAAGCGAGATGAATGAATGAGACCTACCAGAAAACGTCTTCCAGCACATCCGGGGGCAGCGGGGAGGGACTGAACACGACGAACAAGCGCTCCTTCGCCTTGCAGTCGGGCGCGGCAAGCTTCTTCAGAGGCGGCAAGCTGACGTCCGTCTGAATCCGGAGCATCGGGGAGACGGGATAACTCTGGAGGGCGTCGACAAAAAAACACAACCGGACGTCAAACACCGTACTGTGGAACATGAACCGGCCATCGTATTATTCTTATGACAGCTGCAGTTAATCTTGTGTATTTCCCAATTTTTATTGCGATGATTATTTAATCCGTAAAATGTTATTGGTGGCTGAGGAGGCCTGGAGGGATAATTACCCCGAACGGTAATTAACCTCGAGTTGTTATCGGCGGGGTGAGTAGTTTTCGATAAAAAAGGTGAAATTTAGTCTCTAATGTGATACCACAGCAAGAAAAAGGAAACCATTACTCAAACGTTGCCAATTGTTTATCCAGCCGATTATTTCGTCAAAATCCCAACCGCGTTAGTTCATTAAAAGGTCTAAAACACAACAGTGTACATAAATCAGATTTTTGCCGGTAAGTCTTTAAATATAAACTACAAAAGATTGTTAAATCAGGCGTTGATTTGATGTACTTACAGGAGGTTTCATCGACTGGCTGGAGGAGGGTCCGTTCCACGGCGGTGACATCATCTGAGTCGCAACAAACTGCATGGCCATCCGACCTACAGGACTACACAGAGACAAGAAGTCTGTTTCATGATGATCTTCAATGTTTACACCGACCACAACACTTTAAACCAGAACGTATACAGACAGAAATGCAGGCACTCTGAAACAGACATGCTTTATGTCTTTAGTTTGTGTCTGCAATATCATTTTGATGGTCATTTTAAACCTTTTGGTGTACTTTTACTCAATATTTTGGTAAACAATGGTTTACGTGAGGAGTTTTCTCCCTGTCATTACTGTGTGGTGCCAGCAACTACTACTTCTGAGGATAGGTAGTTGTTTACTGTATAAAGACAGCTTGCTTGTGGAAAAACAATTGGCCTGTCACTTTGCCCCACAGGGGAAATAGTCATTCACCAATAAATATTTAACAGATTACAAAGTAGAGATGTAGAGATGGCGACACTTAATGAATACATTAATAATAAAACGTTTTTTAAAAAGCATCTCTGCCGCATTCCTCCATTAACTCTTGACTATTCAACGGACACACAGTAAGTGTTGTGTGTCTGCTGTGGTTTGTTTTAAGTACATACATGCATGTGTGTGTTTACCTGCTGCGGTCCTCTCCGTCATCAACAAAATTGACGGACAGTCTGTTGCCGGGCGGATATTCAAAGCCGTTCAGCTTTTCTTTGGCATAAACCGATGATCCAAGATTGGCGTAGCGAATCAGAGCGTGACCTGAGGACATGTTTTAAGTTTAGTCATGAAAATGAATACCGGTGGCAAGAAGACATCAACATCCACAGACAACTACAGCAATAGTATTTGTTTTGACTTAAATTAAAATTTAAAAAATCCCCTTTTTTGTTCCAAATAAAAAATTTGACCCGTCAGGAAAATGTATTAAAGTTACGGTAAGACCAAGCTAATAAGTGACAATCGATACTGGGTTTTGCTCTTAACCGATGAACAGGACTACAGCTCACACAGGTGAATAAAGCCCGTACTTTGGCTCACCTTTGCTCATTCCATAAGCGTCTCTCTGCAGCTCGCAGTATTCCATGCAAGGAATGATGTCAAAGAGAGCAAACACCTGCTCCTGGGAAAGAGCAGCGCGCGTCGACATCATCAGGCAGCGCGTGAAGTCCCCGGCGCCGGTGGCGCGGTAGTCCATGGCCGGGTAGTTGCCGGGGTCGGCTGTAGAGAGACACCGGGGGTCATGAACCGACAGAGACACAACCACAGTAAGGGATTGCCGGTTGTATATGACTTTTGACCGTCATGCTACATGGCTTCTCCAGTCCTGTTTTCTTCAGCTAAGAAATGTGACAATCAGATGAATTGTGTCTTGTACAGAGCTTGAAATAGTAATGCAGTTTAATTATCTCCCGTCTAAATTATCGGACACATTTTATTCCCAGTTATTCATTCTTTAGCTCCCCAACCGTGTCGATGTGTAGCCTACATTGTTTAAAGCTATGATTACTTGCTAGCAGTCTTCTTCCCTGCTGCATTGCTGTGTTTCTGGGTGTGTTACCGCCACCTGTAGATCAGTGGAATAATGTGAAGGGATTGGCAGGAAAACACGAACCTACTCATAAAAACATTGCTAGCGATGCTAGCAAGGTAAATCAAAACTCCATCGGTTTACATTTTAAAACACTAACTTCAGCGTCATGTCTTCGGATGTGCTTTTTAGTTTCATGTTATCTAACAGCAGATACAAAATACAAGAATCAGTGCTTTGTGTCTTATGCCTGACTGAGTTAAGTGCTGATCTTGGGCTCAGAACTACAAACTTAAAAGCCTAATAAGTACTGAATAAGGATGACAAACAAATGCGTACCCATGGGGTAGCCGTACTGGTTCGAGGAGTCAGCACCGCCGCCGCCACCACCGCCGGAGTAGTCGCATCTGGCCATTCCCCCAGAGTAGTCTTCTGTTGCTGGAGCCTTGGTGCGAGGTTCAGCCAAGATGGCCCTGTAAGCTAATAACACCACCATCATCATCAATGCCACAGTAATGTTGACTGTATGAACTAATTGATGACATTAAAAGTCGCCCCCAGTACTTTTTCCTGCGGCTACTTCTACCACAAATAATGAGCCAGCGAATATAATTTGAACGCTTCTTACTTTTGTCACAGTTCTCTATGGCGATGGCAGCTTGGGAGGGTTTGTAGTATCTTACGTAGCCGAGGCCTTTACTTTCCCCTGTGGTCTTATTCTTGATGATCACACAATATTCAATATCACCATAATCCTAAAGAGAAAGACAAAGTCAGGGATTAACATATTTGTATTCATCCTGCTAAACTGGTTATGTGGCACCACATAAGTCAATGTCTCCTTACACATGCGATGTCAGGAGATGGCAGATATAGACACTATTTTAGGTTATGTAGATATCTTAGAGAGCCTTAAATAAAATGTAAATCCAGTTAAAATAGGAATGAACATCCATATGTTGCATCCAAGCAGTGGTAAAGGCAGATGAAGTTACTTTGAATGTGTCCTTGAGGTCTTCCTCAGAGAAAGACTTCGGGATCATGACGAAGATCCTGGTCAACTCCTCGTCCTCGACGTCTCTGTGTCTCGCTGAAGACCGAGACTGGGCAATGAACACCTGCACAAGCAGCCAGAGAAGGATAACAGTTACAACCACAATCATAATAAACCGACAAACAAATGGATGATTTCCCATAACTACCAATTGAAAACGAATCCCATTTTACGTCAGTTGTGACGTTACCGACACGACTCATTTTTGTGCCAGAATCATAATTATTGGCCAAATTCGTTGCACACTTTTATTTTATAATATATAATTTTATTATGAAGCCGTATTGCTTGTTGTGCATGACTGACTTTAAGGAGATTAATCAACTTAAAAAGTATTGTGCATACGATCAATTTTTTTTTTTAGCAATCAGAAGGGAATATCCGGTTTCACTGATAAATACGTCAGAAAAAAAGGTCTGGAAAAAAAACAAAAACACACGAGTATATTAAACAATTAAAAAAAAACATGAATAGAATTTAAGATAAAATATGTTTTAATTGTTTCGCTAATGAGAAAAAAACAACAGGTTTACTCCCCTTTGGTGTTACGTTTGGAAGAAGTTTACCGTTTCAACTGACTCTTAAAGTCATCTTTACGGAGGGATTTAGCGACCTAACCGTCGACTTTACCTTGACGGGTTTGGTGCCTTCCATCAGCACTTTTCCGTGCATGTCCTCCATGGCCAGGCAGGCCTGCGATGACTTGGCGAATTTCACATAAGCGATGCCTTTGGACTCCTTTGTCTGCTTGTCTTTGACGACCCAAACCCCGTGTACGTCCCCGAACACGGAGAAACTCTCCCGAAGCTCATCCTCGGTTATGGAGCGACTCGTCACTACGAAAAGCCGACTGTTGGGCGGCTCGTCGAGGTTTTCGGTTTGTTTTTTGTCGGTAGTGTTAGTGTTTGTGGGGTAGTCCTCCATCTTGTCTTCCTCCGAAACGAAAATGTTGTATGTGGCTGAAAGTAGCCGTTGGTGCTGCCTTCAGGTGCGACTCGGAACCTCCCCACTTCTTCCGGAACTTCGGCGATCACGAAATTCAAAGCCGTAACGTTAAAACTATTTTTGATCGATATCCAAATTACGGTTACTGTCGTTTATTTTGTTATGACTTCTGACATTAAGTAATGCATTCTTAGTTTCGAATATTTCTCTGCACTGGCTGGCCCCAAACATGTAACGTTACGTTCTTTAATTAGTTTACTCTTTTCTTGGCAAAGTGTTGTAAATTAGTAGTATAAATTCCCAGCTTAGTGAACCTATCAGCTGCGCTGATAGCAGAAGATAGTGAACGTTTAGTGCCAACTACTGCACCGGAGTTGTAACAGCAATCTCCTGTTAGCGAATATCGCTGGAATTCTCGTGATCTCGCGAGTTTAGTCGAGAATCTCGCCTGTCTCCCTACAGTGCATATTGCAAGGTATTTTACAATAGATACAGAAAGAAAAATAGTCAATGGTAATAAATTAATAACCTTTGTCTCTGACTCTTGCAAATCTTTTCTTTTCTTGATTATAATACACATAACACTTTTATTTTATAATGCTTGTTTAAAAGTACTGTTATCTGTTTGTTGTTTTCCACATTTATGCATTATTACACTGTTTTTTGTTTTATTTTTGTTTTATTGTTTTATTCTATGTCTATGTTTTTGTTATACCTTTCACCTTGTCAACTTCCTTGTATGTGTGATGTTCTTGGCAAATCAACGATTCGGATACTCAACAACAACAACAAAATAAATGAACAACTATATTATATCTATGTGCTTGATTAGGTGTGTTACGCCACTACGCCTAACACAATACAGCTGTCAGCTGATGATGGAACAGAGGCATGTGACTTACGTGGGGGTTGGATGAGGGTCACAGGAATGATTGATGTATGCGCCACCATGCTGTGTGTCTGTAGTACAGTGACCTTTTTGAGGACAAATGTTTAGATTATAATATATAGATGTGTGTGTGTGTGTGTGTGTGTGTGTGTGTGTGTGTGTGTGTGTGTGTGTGTGTGTGTGTGTATGCACATAAAATTTATGTATAAAAGGACAATATTAAAGTAAGAGTGTTTAAAGCACATAACCTATTACAGGTTTTCAGACTGAGGGAGTAATGATGAAGTCACCCCATTTTAACTCATTCACCAGATTGAAAGCTATGCACAATGCATTGCATTTTTGTATGCCAACTGTTACCCTCTAGGATGTGGTGGTCACCTTTAGTTTTATAAAATCATGTTTCCTATGGATATGTTCTCCTTTTTTCATTGTGACGAATTTTGTGTTGTCTGCTTCAGAAAGGCACTATGTGTATATTTACTTCACTATTATTATTCTCACTGTGATATAGATAGATAAGTTAAATCAAATAATCTTTTTGTTTTTAGAAAAGTTACTTACAGGTAAGTGATAAAGTTTTCTAAAATAGCTTACATCATATCTGAAAATAGCATTTTATATCTATTTAAGACATGATATTTTCCAATTATCCCGAATATAAGTTCTTCATAACTAAAATGTACTTAGATAGATACTTCACTCCGTCGTTTATACATGTACATCCTATATTGTTGTGTACACAAGCGATGTATTTCCTTATAAGGCTGCTCCAAGCAGGTGCCTTTTACTTTACACATGAAGCTGGGGAATGCGACAAGTGCGTGTACATGTACCAAACTACATGTATCGCGTCCTTCTCGGACCCTCGTCTCATCATCTACTACGAGAATAGCGACAAATCTGCAACTTCCCCTTTCAATTTTTCTTATATATATTTCTTAAAGGTATAGTTTTTATCAGTGTGTATTATTATTTAAATGTTAGCTCCATGAAGCGATTTTCAAATACATATAAAAGATGGGAAGTTGGGTAAGGAAAACTCTATTTGTAGAAATGGGACGCGGCCGATACGTCAGGCGCTAAACGCTCATCACGTGATTGGACGATGACGCCAAAAGCCGGTGCCTCTAAAGTGATGTGACCTTCTTTACGTCTGCCAGAAAACCACCGCTCACCGGCCGAGAGAAGCTGCTAACACCTGCAACGGGAGTGATTTTTTTTTAACCTAAAAGGTAATTATTGACATGTTATATTGAGCAGTTATATATATACATACATACAATACATTTATATATTGGGTTTGATAGGATTTGATTATTCAAACGGAAGAAAATGAGCTCTAACGGTTTACTTTAGCACTGATGTTGGTGAATAGCTTGTTTGCTCTCTTTGCGTAACGTAAACCCGATCGGGTTATCCAACCAAGTCCGTTTTTCAAGCGATATGCGGTATTTTAATGTCGGATTTTGGCATTGTTAGAAAGGATTTAAGCTTGTTCTCAGTGTTTCGCGGACTCGGTAAAAGTATAATCTCGCTAGGCTAACACTGCAGTGGCTATTTAGACGTCATTGAAGCATCCTTGGTGACTCATCTTCGGGGTAACCTTCCTCGTATTCTAGCCAGGTTAACCGTCCCTGTTATATAGATAGCTAATGCTAGCTGTTAGCTAACCAAGTGTGTGTGAGATAACTAAATCGTCTCCATAAGAAAGCTGCTGCTTTCGCTTTTCTGCTGTGTGTCCTTGAAGGAAAGGATGCGATACATCCGCCATGTTAGAGGTTGCCTGGGCATTTATGTAAATTATACGTTTCCTCTATTTACTTCTAAAAGGTGTAATGTATGGCTTCAGTGGCTTATAGGAACATACAAATTAGCATTTTACCGGTTAGATGTTACGTAACTGTTGCAGTCTCGTTGCTGCGAGTGTCAAATTGCTGTGACATGTAAGTCTTTATTTTGCACCAATCGCTGCATATTATATGTGTGTGTATGTATATAATCGTCTACTAATTTGTGGACAAATGTAGAGCTTATTTAAAGTGTATCCGCGCGAGTGCGTTGTAAAGGTTTGTTTGAGGACACGAAATGCAAAAAATGACACGGGCATTGTCGGCAAAGTGTCTTTAAAAAAAACCAAAGTGTATTTCCTCCACGTGACCGTGGCAGGTGTCCTCGTGATGTAACTCAAGCTGAGGCGTCACTATTTGCAGTGACGTAACAGGAGCGGGATGGGAAGCTTCCTGTGCACGTTTCATGTCAGATTTCCTTGACGTGACCTCAGCATCCAATGTCAGGACTTACACACTGCAGCGCTACAGGCGCACAGAAAGTCGTCACCTGAAACGACCTTCACAAGATGGCGCCGCTCAGACTGAAATAACTCCTTGTCCCTCCCTAACTATGCTCTATGAATAGTAGCTCCACAGTTAAAGCTCTTACACACATGGATGTTTAGAGTATATATATATATATATATATATATATATATATATATATATATATATATATATATATATATATATATATTACGCTGTCATAACACACAACTTATTGTGTGTTTTCTGCAGCTGACTATGGGAGACGTGGCCAAGGGAAAGAAGGCTTTTGTCCAGAAGTGTGCTCAGTGCCACACGGTAGAGGACGGGGGCAAGCACAAGGTGGGCCCCAACCTCTGGGGTCTTTTCGGACGCAAGACCGGCCAGGCCGCGGGCTATTCATACACGGACGCCAACAAGAGCAAAGGTCAGTTCACTTGGTTGTGAAATGAGGCCTCGGATACCCCTCTAGCTTGGGATGAATATTTGAAATATTCTGTGTCGTGAGGGTACATAACTAGTTGTAATTGAATGTAGCTTTCTTTGGGTAACCGTGTCATAACTGTGTCATGTTTTTGAATGATTGTATTTTTTTTTTTTTGTGGAACTGTAGCCGCTAATAGTTAGTCTCCATCAGGGTTCTTATGGTCATGGAAAAGTCATGGAGTTTTAAAATATGTATTTCCAGGCCTGGAAAGCCATTGAAAACACATATTCATGTGTTCATGACGTTCATTTACGCTGAGTTTGAAATAATTTATATGCTTTTAAAAGAAAGACGCTCAAAATATCTATATAAATGTTTATTATTTTAATTAAACTATTGTAAGTCATTCATTTGTGTCATTTAAGGTTTACTGTATGCTTTGAAATTCTTATTGTCAGTTTAAATACTACATTTGATCACTTTTTCATATTTACACCCAGATTTCACTACATGTTTGGTCATGGAAAATTGGTTTAAAGTCATGGAAATTTGGTTTTAAGTTAGGAAAATTTGGTTTTAAATGGTGGGAAATTTGGTTTAAAGTAATAGAAATTTGGTTTTAAGTTAGGGAAATTTGTTTTTAAATTACGGGAAATTTGTTTTCAAGTCATGGAAATCCATTGGTCAGAATGTGTGTGAATCCTGTCCGTTGTCCTGCCTCCACTGTGTATCCCGCTCATCATCACTGATCGCGTGTCTTCTCCTAGGTATCGTGTGGGGGGAGGGAACCTTGATGGAGTACCTAGAGAACCCCAAGAAGTACATTCCTGGAACCAAAATGATCTTCGCCGGCATCAAGAAGAAGGGAGAGCGCCAGGACCTCATTGCCTACCTTAAATCGGCAACTTCATGAAGTGGTCATTAAACTCAGAATATTTAACGTCATATAATTTTTATTATTTTATTATCGGGCTTACTTACACATGATAAGCACGCAGGTTTTATGTTCAGCCATTTGCACTCAAGGTTAAGTTATGTCTACAGTTAGAAAAGTGGCGCCTCTCGGGAGACGGCTAATGTCACTTTAAGGTCAGGATGCAAGCAATCGTTCAAATGGTCGAACACAAAACCACTTTCTGTTTTTATTTCTTTGTGTATCTGTAAAAGAACAAAGCCCATTATTTAAAATGTCTAATGTTGATATGTCGCCTGACCTGCCACTTGTTCTGTTGTTCCCGTGACAGCATATGTCTGGTGCTTTCTGCTTGCAGAGACGTACTCCATCAATTACATTTGTAAACGTATTACTAAAAAGAGTAACCTATAATCAGAGTGAAACATCGGATTGAAACAAGGTGGAAATCTCGATCTTTGGTGGTTAACTGTTGCCGACTCTCTCGGCTTTCACGACAACTGGAGTTTCTAACCTTCGAAGATGTGACAGTGTGAATTTTCTACACTCTTTTACCTGTCAGATATTTATATTTATATATTTTGGCGGTCAGAAACTACTGCTTGTTGTGAAATGTGGTGCATTGCATTCAAAGACCAGTAGCGGAGCCTGATCGGTTATTGAAGCAGCCCCCTATAAGCTCCTGTTTTTAACACCCTCGTCTGTCGGTACAAGTTTTTTTTTTCTTAAATTGTGCGTAAAAACATGGCGTTGATTACTGCCTCCTTACAGCTAAGAATTGTGAGGTATAAATATATAGGAATGCCTTCAAAACCACCACCATGCTGGCAACACAGTCACCACGCCGAACTACGGTACTGAGCTACTGTAGAGGAACTATCTGGATTGAAGGAAGATTTTGTTATTTACCTGGTTTCACAGGCCTGAAAGAGTATCGTTTTAACTTATTTTACTGTAATCTGACAGACTGCATCTGTGACTTTTTTCGATGGGGCTGCTTGCTGTCGGTGTGAACGCAGCGACACACCCACCGTCTGCACGCGAACAATCTGTTAATGCTTTGTTGTGAACAAAATGGACGATGAAGGGTAAATTAAAAGACAACTTCCAGAAATGTGAACAAGACTGGTCGTCTTTCATCGAAACTTGTTTGGGTTTTTGAGTGTTAGTTATCAGTGATGAAGGGTGTTCAACAATAACATTCAGAATATGATATTACAGATACTTTATAAACATGTATTTTTTCCCATTTTATGTATAACAGACACTTTTATTTGGGACGAATGACGTGAAATATTTTTAGCTAAAAAGATGGTCAGGAAAACCAGCAAAAACAATTAAATTGGTGAAGAATATAACTGTAAATGTTCATATTTATTTACCTAAACCTTTTTTTCAAGACATTATCTCTGCAGCTGTTTGGAATCATATTAATTGAGGGGGAAAATTACCCAAATTTATGTATATTCTTATTAAATCATGATACAAAGTCTTCCTTAAACAAAACAAGGTTTGTTGATCTCCAGATTGGCCGAGTGTGGTGACACAAACCTGATTAAACAAGACGTGATGACGCGCAAAAAAACTGTTTCCGGTTAAAAGAAAGAAACAACTTTGAGCTGTAGTTCATAAAAAGTGACGCACGTGTAAACGCAGCCAGTGAAAAGTCGATCCACTCCTTCCTGGTTGAGTTGGACTCAAGTCACTCCGGGGCACCCACAGTGTTATACATTCCCAAACCTATTTCTGGGAGACGGGGGCAGCTGAGTTTACACTCAAAGCTCAGCTCCAGCAGAGACGCTGTCCGGATGAGTCTTCAAACAATCCGCCTGTACAAAAAGTAGCAGTATCAAAATCTATACAGCAAAAGTCATTTTGCAGCTCACACACACACACACTTGTCTTCATGTCCTTATGAGGACCGTCAGTTAAGGTCCCGACCCCCTAAATGTAAACTTTTATAATAAAGTACGTATCGAGTGACAACGTTAAAGGTGTCAATGAGTTTACGCTCAAAGCTCAGCTCAAGCAGAGACGTTGTCCGGATGAGTCTTCAAACAATCCGCCTGCACACGGATGTTTGTGTAACACAACTCACTTGATTTTATGAGGGCGTGGTGAGGACGTTCCTCCTGATTACATTTCTAATCTCATCATAGAATAAATACTCTCATAAAAGATGAGAGAAACACTCAAAGGACAGATTCATAGGGAGTTTGTCACACCTGGTGGTGAAAGATGGTATTACATAATAACACTTTTGTAATGAAAGACAAAGGTGTTACACAAACAATAAACTCAGTTTTGATAACTGGCTCATGAAATCGGAGCCAAAGGCCGTTATATGGTCACAGATGACAGAGAAGAATCAACATGTGGTGACAGGAAGCAGATAAAAATATAATATAAGTTAAAGTAATGGCGACTTGGACGACAATGGTGAACCAAGGACAGCAGAGGAGTGAGGCCCGCTGAGGATGAACCGAGAGGTCATCAGTGTTTTATCAGGATGAAATCAGATTTACAAGGAGAACCCGAATCTGCAAGAACCACTAAACAATAACCTCAACCTCACCAGTCATGAGAGAAATTATCAGATTATAAATGAATAATCTGGGATGGCATCAACATCATATAACGTGTTTTTTTTTAATGATTTTTTGAATTAGAAAAACAGTTTTCGGTATAAAACATGTTCTTTTTTAATTGTGTGTGTGTGTTTTACTCCAGGAGAGAGAAAAACATTTACAATCCAATAATTTCACTTATTTTAAATTTCACATTTTGTTTGTGTTCGTCTGTGTGACGTAAAGAAAATAACAATGTCACGTGATACTTTAAAATTACACTGCGACATTTAAAGAGAGCAACATACCAAGGTACACACAGACACACTTACACAAACAGCCAGCTGTAAACGAGGGTCTCCCTTTTGAGCTATAGATACAGCTGAGCTGACACATGACCAAACTACAGTGACAGGTGTGTGTGTGCGCACGCTAGTGTGTGTGTGTGAGTGTTACCGAGAACTCATTCTAAATCTAAGGTCATGTGAGGCTTCATGAGCTTACTGACACCAAAAGTGTGTGTCTGTATTGAAACAGAAAACACCGGTACTGCTTTGACTACAAACACACACACATATTTGTCTTTATGTCCTCGTGAGGACCGTCCGTTAAGGTTCTTACCCCCTAAATTTAAACTTTTATAATAAAGTATCTATCGACTGACAACATGAAAGCTCTCGCTTGTAGTGCTGAATCTACAGAGAATTATCAGCGAGAACCTTCAGCCCCCCTCGGCTTTGCAGAGCTTCAAGGTGACTTTCGGCTCATTGTTAAGCCTCTTAAAATGCCCTCTTGACCATTCAAAGGCTAACTCGTTAGCTACGTTAATTCTGGCAAACCAAAATTAAACCCCAAACTTTCATACAGAAGAAGAACTGGTGCACCTAAATGACATGTTTCACCCAGAATGCTGAGAACTACAACCCTTACGCAAAGATATTGTGGCGTCTTGTCATATGTGATTATTTTAGCACTGCAGTTATAAATTCGGCCACAAGAGGGCGCCACCGCCCAAATAACTATTTTGACCGAACAGCCTTTTTTGAGTTACTTAATGAATGCATCTCTTATAAAAATGTGTTACACATTTACTTTAGTACTTGTTTAACATTTTATATCAAACTACTAAAGTGGCCATATTTTCTTTTTCTAGGATTGTGTTTGTTTCCTTTTCTATTATAACTTTCAAGAGGGCTCCTCCATGCAGTTTTTTTGTATTTAATGGTTTCTTTTTCATTTGTTGCAATGTAAATTCAAAAAGCTTTACTAGGTTCGATGTCTCGTTTTTAATTTTAACATTTAAATAAGGAATGATTGTCCTTACTTGTAGAGTCAAACAGGGAGAGAGAGAAAGAGAGAAAGAGAGAGAGAGAGAGAAAGAGAGAGAGAGAGAGAGAGAGAGAGAGAGAGAGAGAGAGAGAGAGCGAGTGAGAGTTGCAGTTCCCAAACATTCCTAAATATGGAAATTCTCCCATCAGCTCAAGCTGGACGTTGGCCATGGGAACGAGGCTCGGTTTCCTTTTAAATACCCCGGTGCCCCTTTCTCAAACCCTCTCAAACTATCCAGCATTTCTCAGCCACCAACTCTCTATCTGTCTTGTTATGAATAAACCAAGATGGTCCGAGGGTAATATGAGGGGTCTTCATGCGATGAAACGTGACCTCTAGTTGCCATAATGAAGCTACGTAGATCCCAGGTAATTTATCATCGTGTAATGTGCACACGTTATAAACTCAAATCACTCAAATTCGAGACAAATTATATATTCAACTTCTTTAAATTAATATGATTAAATGATTGGCAGTGTCACACTCTCACAGTGTTGACGTTAAATTAGCTGCTTTGGTGAACCAAGTCCTTAAATACTAAGCGCATTTGTTGTTTAATTGTGTAGTATATGTTGTTTAAAAAGCTGTAGCTGTTACTGATCGTAATACCTGAGAAAATATTGATATGATATTATGAGAAAGTGAGAATGGAGCATCCTGAAATTTACATCAGGCCTTTTTTTCCCCACATTTTGTCAGTTGAAAAAGAGAAAAAAAGCAAATGAATGGGGGCTGAAATCCATTTTGCTGCTTCAGTTTCAATGTCCTGGTATCATTACTACAACAGAAAAAAGGTCTTGTGATTGTCATGCTGATTTAGGGTTTTTCCTGCTATAAAATGATGATAATATCAAGGCAGCTACACAACCGAGTTACGTGAGCTTAAATACTAATTAGCAAAGAAAAGAGTGAGCGTGCCAGGACTCTGGTGATCCTCCTTTTATGTGCATCATGAAAACAAAACCAGAGGAACTGGACTCAAAATATTTTGCATATTTTATCTGCAAAGCTTTTAAAACATATACAGCATTCACATGATTGAAGTGGAATAATAAATACAAAACTACACTATAGGGAATATCTAACAATGTAAAATCCTCACATATGGTAGTAATCAGTATAATTTGTCAAACTACAGTACAATCTCCAAATAAAACACACAAGTTCACAACTTACATTTCAGACAAAGTTTGTCGTTCCGGTGTCAGAGCCAGAATGAGACATTATTGTAAATGCAGTGCAGCAGGAGCTAACGAGTAGTTCTTAAAGCTGACCAAGAACAGGACTTTGAACATATTTGAGAAAATTTAAGCATAAAAAGTAAAGAAGTGCAAAAAAAAGAATAAAAGTACTGGTGTGAAGAATCTGCATTGGTGCTTCTTATTAATATCCACTGATTAACATCTGTATCCAGTAAAACAGGCACTTAAAACTCAAACCAGCTCAAGATAACTCTTTGAAATACAGTGAAAATAATGACAAACTACGTGATAATGAAAATTAAAAAAAAATACAGTTTAGTTCTACTTCACATGAATATAACAAAAATAAATCAACGCTGTCCGACGACATTGACTTTCAGCCAGAAGGTCGATGAGTTCATAGGTAAAACATTGGTTGCTTGAGAGGTCAGAAAGCTTCCCAGCATCCTTGGGTGTTGTTGCCTCCTCATAGAAAACAGTACCCAAATACAATGGGAGAGCACTGCGACGTATCTTTGGAACGAGCGAAAGACCGACACCGGTCCAAAAGTTTGACCTTAAAGTCGTTTCCCTGAACAATCTGCAGAAGTCATAAATCGTCATTTTGGAGTGAACGTTGGCTTCAAGTTGCGGCAACTGCAAGTCCGTCAGAGTGATCGGCAACCGGAATCAACTGGACGTCAATAATATGAATGTTTTGGCAAAATTATGTATAATAGATTTTAAGTTGTTACGCTGCAATAAAATATGTGTTTCTAGACCAGAAAATACATTTTCTATCAAAATAACTACCAGTTCAACGTTTGAACTAGCAGTCCTTTTCTGCTGCGTCCACATATTATAAAAAGTATTTCTGTATGTGCTCCTCTTAAATTAAATAAAGATAAATTCAATACTCCAGTGCAGAGACCAGACTTGTTATGTGTCAATCGGTAAACAAATTCAATACTGATAGTGGTTTCTGTTCATGCCCTTTTTAAAAAAAAAAAAAAGATAACGATGCAAATGTAAATGCAATATGTAAATCTATACATATAAAATCAAGATGTAACAAGCAGAACAGGCAGAAACGGTAAAAATAATTGCTTTCTAGTCTTCATTATCTATTAAATTGATCCATGGAGACCCAACTTTGATTTGTTTGTCACGTAACTTCCGTAGTTTTTTTTAACCTAAACAATGAGCTTTTCATGAACCTAACCCAGTAGTTTTGTGGTCGAATTGTTTCTTCTGAAGATGGAACTTTATTTAAAAAAGGCCGTAGGCATGTCAGGGCCATAACGTTGACATGTGTTGCTGGACTTCAGTGGAAAAACGCATGAAAAATGTATGAAAAAAGCATGAAAAACACATGAAAAAGGACTTTCATTCATTTTGATGGCAGTCGAGACTAAACCGACAAACAGAGTAAGTGTTGCCGCTAAATGTGAAGTCCTGCTGTCGTAAATGTGTGTCGCGCGCACATTTTCACGCATCAAATGTGTCTCTGGTAATTCAGCAGCCGTGTGAGAAGTTAAAGTTTCTGCTTTCTCCCTAAACCGAGAGGTCGCCCGCTCTCGTCCGGCTGCTCGTTCCACTCGATCGGCTGAATCTCCGCTTGTCCTTGTGGAAGAGCCCACCGTTCGGGCACTGCGGCAGCCCGTCCGGGCCGTCATTCATCTCCCTGCTCCCCGGCGCGTAGGATTTGGCGCCGGTCCTCAGGTATCCGCCATCTTGGATCTGATTGCCATCCGTCTCCTGCCACGCCGGCGAGTAGCAGCGCATCTGGAGGAGGTTGACCTCCTCGGCGGCAGCGGCCATTTTGTGCTTCTCAGTGGCCATGTTGTCAGAGTTTTGCTGGTTGGCGAGGCGGTGGTTGGGGAACGGGAGGGGCAAGAAGTGCGATGAGCCGATCACACACTGGCTGAAGTCTGGCGGCGGGGTTGGCGGCGGGGGAGGCGACAGAGAGAGCCGCTGAGGAGCTAGCGGCGCGCTAGCTAAGCGTCGCTCCAGCTTCACTCTTAAAAAGTGCCGCCTGCAACAAAGAGAGTCAGACAGTTAACATCGCACAATACATTATTTATCTTAATTGGGGTCTCTATATTGATTAAACTCTATTAATTTTGGTTTTAAACTTAAAGATTTGTTTTTAGTTGCGCCCAACTTAAATCCTCTGGACTTAGAAATGTGAAACAACGTCTTGAACTTGACTTTTAAATAACCTTAATTTACTCAAAGTTGTCATTGTATTTCCAGAAGAAATGCCAAGAAAGTCACATTTCAGCTCTTTAGGGTTTTTTTTTTTAATCATCCGACAGTTTGACCTTTATGTTCAGTTCCAGAAAGTGAAATCTGAATCACCGAAGGCTCAAAATTGTCGAGAAATGTACTGTAGTTTAATTCTAAAAACTAATATAAGCACCCAGATACACTTCATCCTGACTTTCTGAACTACAAAGTCCTCAATCGGTGGAACTAACAGTACCTTTTTGTTTGCCCCTCGCTGCCCGATTAATCCCCATATCCTTCTATCTTAGTGCCCCCAGCTTGAAACACAGGCTTTCTGTTATACATTTTAAAGTTTGCAAAACAAGATAACCCCGATAACATAATCAGATTTATTTCCTCTGACTTTAAAAGGCTCCATCAGATCCATGCACATCAATAACCCCCCGACTGAATCGGTGCGCCTCATTGTGAGTAAACTGACTTGTACGTGTCAAATCTGTGGAGTTCCCCTTCTTTTCTAAAAATTGCAGAGCCATCAGCCCTTCTGTGGATGACTCCTCTTAAAACGGTTGCATTTGTTTCAGATGGGTTTGAAAATCAGCTTTTGGATTATTAACGTTCTAATTATCTGAATGAAGGTTCTGTAAATGCTTTTAAAAGGCCCGCTGAGTCAACTATGGAAAACCGCAGGCTGTTTTGTTTCCGTAAAACTCAAAGACCTTAAAGTCAAATAAATTAATATGGACATGCTGGATTTAGTATGAAGTCTAGCAGGCAACCAACTGCATTGTAACGTTGTCCAATGAATAAAAAATGGCAACCACATATCGGGTCAGATCAGGAATAAACATAAATAATCTTTTGTAGCCAGATATCTTTCATGTCAAATAAAAAAAGAAATCCGATGAAAATCTATAATCAACAAAATCAGGACAACAAAATCCTCAAACTGTCACTGTCTTCTGGTTTTTGTTTCCTGTTTGAAAGTTATCTATAGTTAGTTTTATGCCGCAATCCATTGAAAGTCGATGATTCCGAGTCGGTTTTCCCCCGACTTCAAATCTAAATGCATTCCGGTGCTTATGCTCGGAGGGAAAACATTGCCGCCCGCGACTATCTGATGCCTCTGAACTTCACACGCATCCACAGAGGCCCTGCTTCAATTAACCACGGCACCATCCACTAAAAGAAAGCAAGTTGTAACTTACAAACACTCTACCACACACGTAAAAAAATATTAAAAGGTGATTAGCGCCGCCACATTTCTCGATAAATCTCGCTCATAGTACCGTCAAAGTCTGGTTACAAGCCGCTACTACCTTCGGTGGGTGTCTGTGCTAGCTCCCCGCCGTAGCCAGCTAGCGCTGCTGGTGGTTCTCCACTAGCTCACACTAGTTCTCCGACAACCACCGAAGGCAGCGAGGGAGTAGGAGCAGCAGTGGAGAGCTAACAGCAGCGGGCAGTAGCAACAGCAGTGAGAAGCTAGCAACAGCGTTAGCTTGCAACTGCGGGGACACCCGATGAAGGAAGTAGCGGCTTGCAACCGGACTTTTACGTTAAATTGTTTTTGCAGCGTCACTTCCTGCCTTTGTTTGTTAGTGGGGAGCTAGCAGCAGCGCTAGCTTGCTACAGCGGGGACACCCACCAAAGGTAGTAGCGGCTTGTAACTTGACTTTTACGGTAACTTGGATTTGCAATGTCACTTCCTGCGTTTGTTAGTTTCCCGCCTGTAATTGTTTTCACCTGGTTGCTCGTCCGCCCTGCTCTCACCTGTCCCTCGTTATCTCCCTCCTTCTCCTCTCTCCTCGTCTTCCACCAGTTTGTCTTCAGTTCTGACAGTTTGAAAGTGCTTTGCTTCGTTAAAGTAGTTTCTTTGCATCAGCCCGTCTGCGTTTGATCCCCTGCACCGCAAGAGAAGCGGCCATTTAATTGGCAGTGAGCTAAAAAAATCACCTACAGAAACTGCACCCGGTTGGTTTTTGGACTCTGAAGAAGAAAATTATTTTATTTTTACTCAAGTAAACGTACTAATACCACAGTGTAGATAATCTAAAAGTAAAGACACAAAACATAAGTGCGTCTAGTAAAGGTCAACTTTATACAATGCTGGGTTGTTTATTAGTTTATCATAAGTTATTGGTTGATTATATCTTTCTTTAATTAATCTGCTTCTGTAAAGTAACTAAAGCTTTACAAATCACTGGAAGTACAACATTTGCCTACAAAATAAAGTTTAATTCAAGAACAAAGTAGCAGAAAATGGATTTACTCAAATACCTCAAAATAGTACAAAATACAGTTCTTGTTGTACTTCCACCACTGATGACAGCCAACAGCGTCTTTTTTAATATCTAATTTGTGAGCTTTAATTAATCTTGACCTGAAATAACTCAACAAACACACACATTGTGGCATCTTAAATTGTATCGTAATGCATCTGAAAAAAAGCCTGCAGTGATGTTTTCTATTTGCAGTTTGATTCAAAGGTCTCAAAACACTTAAAACCACCGTCCCGGTCTCTCAGAGCTCAGAGGTTACCTGCAGCAGTGTCTCCACGCCAGGTGATGCAGCTCCAGCACGCTGAGCGCCAGAGAGACGGCCGACACCGTCATCATGAACACGATGAACACATTCTTCTCTGTCGGCCTGGAGACGTAGCAGTTCACCGGATGAGGACACGGCCAGGCCTGAGAGAGGGAGCGAGAGGGAGAGAGAGAGAGATATGGTGAGAGAGAGAAAGTGAGAGAGTAAGAGAGAGAGAGAGAGAGAGAGCGAGAGAGAGAGAGAGAGAGAGAGGGTGAGAGAGAGATATAGTGTGAGAGAGAGAGAGAAAGTGAGAAAGAGAGTGTGAGAATGAGAATGAGTGAGATATGGTGATAGAGAGAGAGAAGTTGAGAGAGAGACAGAGAGTGAGATATGGTGATAGAGAGAGTAAGAGAGAGAAAGTGAGAGATGGTGAGAGAGAGAAGGAGAAAGTGAGAGAATGAGATAGATTGTGAGAGGGAAAGAGTATGTGAGAGTGACATGGTCAATCAGAGAGAGTGAGAGAAAGTGAGATAGAGAGAGTGCAAGAACGAGAGAGAGCACAAGAGTGAGAGAGAGTGAGTAAAATTGAGAGAGTGCGTGAAAGTGAGAGGGTGAATGAGAGAGAGAGCGAGAGATTAAGTGAGTGTGAAAGAAGAGAGGGAGAGCGTAGGAGAGATTGTGTGAGAGAGTGAGTGATAAAGTGTGAGACAGATAGCGGGAGTGAGAAAGTGAGTAAAACTTAGATTAAGAGAGTGTGTTAATTAGAGAGAGAGAGAGAGTGAGAGAGGCAGTGAGTGAAACAGTGAGACAGTGAAAGTAAGTGAGAGTGAGATACTACGACTGTGTGGCCTGTGGTTTAAACCAATGGAAAGAAGTGAAGGTGATTTAGGTTTCTGGTCTCACCTTGCAGACATACAGAGGGTTGAGGAAGACTCCGTACATGAAGTACTGCAGGATCAGAAACACCACCTGTACGGAGGAACCATCAGTCAGCTGACGTAGGAATACACATCTCCATCGTACCTCTCCTTCCTCTTCATTATTCACCATGCAGCGCGCTAAATGGTCACGTATGAATGTACATAGGCTCGATTCCCAATGTCCTCACGGGGTTCAGGGCTTGAGTTCTCCCTCGCAGACATTTTGAGACCTTTATGCATTTTTTTTTTACGAGTCTGCATTCCTGCAAGATTTTACATCGTCTCCATATTCATCTTGTGATGCCATTTGCCCCAAAAAGACGTTTGTAACTCAACGGCTCGAGCGGCTTAATAGTTCTTATTTAAATCACGATTGGCGATCATAATCGTCATAATCATGATTTCCAATGCACTAATAGCCGTGTCTGTGTCCTCCTTATACGTGCATGCATTTCTGCAGGATTTGCATCGGGGAATTACCCACAATCCATCCTGTTGTCACACTTCCCGGGGGGAAGCCTGGGGGCCATCAGAAACATTTGATTTTTAAGAAAGTCCATGAAAAACGCATGAAATCAGAGGAATGCAAGCAGAGATTACAATTTACACATTTGGTTTATTCATAAACATTTTTCTTTGAATTTTTTTTTTTTTTGTAAATAAATTTGACTACAAAAAAAAAGGAAAATAAAACCCCATAATTGTACGTAACATGTTTTAGAGTAATCAAAGTAACGTAATATTTCAATTTCCTCTTCTTGTTGAAACCTTTTCAAGCCCTAGTGGGCCCTAGTCTGTAAGTAGTGTGTATATATATATATATATATATATATATATATGTATACTAGCATGTACCTCCATGATGCTTCGCAGCAGTATACTCAGGATGTACGTCTGCAGCAGCGCTCCCCTCAGACGGACTCGACCTGCCGATTGGCCTTCTTGTTTTTCCTCCTTTCTTCTGCCCTTCTCTCCTTGCCTCCCGTGTTTCTCTTGTCCTCCCTCTCCTTCGCCCCCTCCCGGGTCCTCCTCCTCGTCCTCCCCCTCTCCGTCCTCCTCCTCTCGGTTCCTCCTCTTCTCCTCTCGGCGCACGGTGTGCATGGCGTGGCCCATGTAGATGAGACTGGGGGTGGACACGAACACGATCTGGAGCACCTGCGAGGAGATCAGCCGGATTAACGATTTTTAAAAGAAAATAGTTGGATTAGCGGTCGGTGATGCTTAAAAGGAACAGTTTTAAACTACTTAACAGCGCCGGGCGACAAACGGCAACACAAATCGGTAGACGGCTCTTCAAACTGCGTGGGAAACGTGGAGTCACGTGACATTATCATTACCCAGTATCGTATGTGAGCTATCGGGAAGGCTCGGTCGTAGCACACGTTCTCGCAGCCCGGCTGCTCGGTGTCGCAGTTAAAGTCTTCCTGCTCGTCGCCCCACGACGACTCAGCCGCCGTCCCGAGCACCAGGATACGAAAGATGAACAGGATGGTCAGCCACACCTGTGAGGCCGAAAAACACGGCAGAGAAAGACGTTTGGAACCCTCCGAAACGAGGACATAGATGGAAATAGTGATAATAATGAAGACTTTTTGTGTGTTAACGTCTGTAACAAGCTTTGAAAATGGAGAAGGCGAGGGTTTTAGTTCAGTAATGTCTTAGCTTTTAGTCGTAGATATAAATAATAAATATAATTTAAATGTAAACTGCCGGGTGCGAACTAAAAATAATGCAACTATTGCTATTATTAATTTAAGATAAATAGTTGTGTTATTTTAGAGGACGTTGCATACATTCTATGAAAGTGTTATTTCACATTATTTAGGATTCCTTCAGCACTTGTACAATGCCATCAAACATAAACTTCTGCTTATTATTAGAGGACAGAAAGCTCTGCGTCAGGATGCGTATAATAAACAGGATGATTTGGAAATATATGAATGTTTTATTTTGATTGTGTACGCGTGGTTTTATTTCCTTCGAGTGCAGAGGAAGTCAGACTGGTGCCATGTCGGCTGGCATGCAGTGTGTGTGTGTGTGTGTGTGTGTGTGTGTGTGTGTGTGTGTGTGTGTGTGTGTGTGTGTGTGCATGTGTGTTGTAACCTTGCCAACAGAGGTAGAGTGCTCCTGTACTTCCTCCAGGAAGTTTCCCAGCAGGCTCCAGTCGGCCATGACAGCTCAGCGCAGACTGTTTTATTTATTCGTCTCTCAGCAGGAACAGAAATCACCTGAAGAGCAGAAAGCAGACGGCGTCATGTCTGGGTCACGTTCAGGCTGCTCCTAATCTCATCTGAGATTTATTTAAACAAAAGACCTTTCAACATCTTAAAACCAACCGAAAACTACACGTTGTATTGCTTCTTTTTAAGCTTTTAAGACTTTTTTTTCCCGCAATTAGACAATAAAAAGGTATATATTTTCATATCTATTGTCTTAAAATGTATTTCCCTGATGGTTCATCTTCAGGTTCTGATCTTCTTTTTTTATATTTGATATTTTATTTAGTTATTTCTACAGTTCAACAAAAAATATGTCACTTAAAAGTAAGAAAGAATACAAGAAACCAACCGTGCGTCTGGCTAAGGAGGGCCACAAGGAAAGAAAACGCACACAAAAAGTCCAAGAAAATATAATAAATAATCAAAACAACCATGCATTTTTCATGGCAACTGACCAGCTGTTCATCTCCATGAACCATCTTCCACGTCCTCCTGATATAAAAACAGTTTATTTTGATTGTTTATTTGCCAATTTGTCTCCAAATTTGTACTAAACTTTGATGGAAACTTTGGGAAACAAAACAAATTTGAAGAATACCATTTGTGGTTGTTGATTAGTGTGTTGGTGGTTGGCAAATGTGTGTGTATGTGTGTGTCTGTGTGTGTGCGTTTAACGTTTTATCTCGACCCTATGACCTTCTATCTGGCCCGGCTCCGACCCATTAATAAAAACGTCTGTGCCCATGTCTTAGTTTAGCTCCACTCTCGGTTCCCACACTCCCGTCCGTCTGTCTGTGGGGAAGGAAAACTAGACATCTACTGTAAACACACGTACACACACACACACACACACACACACACACACACACACACACACACACACACACACACACACACACACACACACACATTTTTTCAATATGAGTGGGTATGTTTAAGCATGCAATGTGTATTACTACAACTATTTTCTTCCCTGTAAAATCCAAACAAAGCTCCAGCCAGCAGCTTCTCGAGGCTCCGATGTTCATTTCACTCAACAATACTAGAGTTTTGTGAAGAAGAAAACATTATAGAGATAATTTAAATGTTTTCTCTACTCGTGACATTACAAGAACAAATGTCTTCATGACAACTGTGTTGCCTTCTCTTCTCTCGTTTGCTGAAACCCAAGTATATATACTATGATGATATGATATAGCAGATGCATGGTTTCATTCAGATGCATGGTTTTATGCAGATGCATGGTTTCATGCAGATGCATGGTTTCATGCAGATGCATCTTTTTATGCTGTAATTGCTGTGGGATCGAGACATGTGGTTTTAATGGGGACATTTTCGTCCTCAAGGGTCTGAGAGTCTGTACTTTGGCGACGCAGTTTATCATTAAAAACTTTGGAAGATGGAAAGCTGAGGTTGAACATCCAAAGTTAGAATAAAACCTCACAAATTCATGCCACGTATTTTATCACAACCACAATGATCGAAGGACAAAAATGTCTCGAGTGCGACACAAGAGTTCAGAGTTGATCCTCTAACAACTGTTCTTAGGACATCTTTTGAAAACTTCCTCCTCTTGCATTTTAAAATGTCCATTTACATGCAGTCTTTTCAAAATAAACTTCCCTCCTCACAAAAAAACAATAGAAATACTAGTTTGCCAGAAGATTGCAACAGCGGACTTCTGGGTAATTTGCTTTGAAGGACAATTTGTGTCTCATATATTTTTATTTTCCACAAAAACAAGTTAAATTACCTTTCTATATTGTCTTAAAATGACATCCACACTTATTCCCTCATCAAAAAAGCCACATGTCTCCTATTTTACTGAAAAGAGTGTGTGCGTGCGTATGTGTGTGCGTGTGCCTTCAAGGTTTCAAGTTCCCTCGTCACACTTGCATAAGCTGCAACGCAATTGGCTTACAGGGTTGTTGTAATGGGACATGATCGTGCTCGTACGTTCTTAAACTCAGATGGATGTCAAACTCTGTCCGCACGGTGGAAGTCAAAACAACGAGGGGACACAACAAGAAACAGAACAACGCATTGAGACGTTAGCATCCCGATAACACGCAGTAGTATTAGTTATTTGATTATTTAAAGACAACTTAAACTTGTAATTTCATGTTTAGTTTTTAAAGTCTGTTTCTGAAGATGTGTTTTATTCTCATGAAAAACTAAAATAAGATGTATAAGACACATGTCTCCATCTTGTACTTTTGGTTAGCTGTCAAACTGACCGCAAAAGTCAACAAAATACAACGTAAGGATGAATTTGATCTAAAAGAGTACAATCTTATCAATATATACAATACTGGAAAACATGAATTACACAATTGTGCGAGATTGGGAGCATTGCTTGCCTCTTGATAGCTCTCAACATGGTGCTAGCAGTGCTAACAGTGTTAAGAATGCTAACAATGCTAATAGTGTTAACCAAACTGTATCAAACGTGTGGCTCATAACACCCCTTATTCTGTTCCCTTTAACTTAAAAACACCAATAAAATAAAAAAAAAACGTAAAAGAACTTTTTAAGACCCACTGAAAAGGAAGTTAGAGCGTCTTTAGTTTCTGTATTGTGATGTTTTGGGCATCATTAAATGCCCCTCCCTTCCTGTTTTTATGAAACCTGAAGGCTTTGAATAATCTGTGTGTGTGTGTGTTTGTGTGTTTTTGTGTGTGTGTGTGTGTATTCATGTCTTTCACAAGTGTTTCCAGCATCATTAATAACAATATTACTTCCTTGTATAGACTTTCCCTTGACCTTTGCATGCATATGTTTGTGTGTGTCTCAGTGTGTGCGCTCACTATCCAGGACTCAGTATTGTTCTGCATCCTGTCTTGATAACGCACACACACACACTCAAACACACAAACACACACACACTTTCCTATGCTGGGTAATGGTGAATGATAAATGATGAACAGTCGACACAAGGATGTTTTTATTTGATAATAAATGTTATTTATAACTTGCACTATTAATATTCCCCTCAACGTGATAATAATGTGACCTATGAATCAAGCGGAACAAAACAGACTAAAGTGATTTTTATTTGTTTCTAATTTCCATATTTAGCTTAACACTCGGGCATTTTTTTTCTCTGTAAAACTGTTTCATGAACATCACGATAAGCTATTTAATTTCGAGTAACTCCTGTTTGTTTTGTTATGTTTGTTTCCATGAGCCTTGTTCAACATATTAGATCTTTTCCTGGAACAAATTAATTTAGTCTTTAAAATATAATAAAATATCAGACATTTGAGGTGTGCATGGCTTATGTTGACAGCGGCTCCTTCCTGATCACATCTTGTGATAGTTTTTTGTGCATTTGAATGTTGTTTATTTATTTTATTTATGTAGTTAGTCATTTATTTAAATCATTTACTTATTGTTTTTGTTTTCTTTATTTATTTTATAGTTTTTTTCTATTTTCTTTATAATATTTTTCTTTTTGTTATAATTATTAT
>NW_027176240.1:3767642-3785142 GCF_023055335.1 Clinocottus analis | reverse complement strand
AGATTGCTCATCATATGTGTAGTCTATTGCACAATTCAAACAGGATGAAAACTAATATTTGTCTCTCATACGTCGACTATCGTACATTTCTTTGTGCGATAGTTGACAGCGTCTGTCGGCTAAGTTTCTGGAAGGAGAGACACGTTGTCTCTGGCCATTCAAATAAACAGCATCTGTGCCAAAGTTATACGGTTAAAATATGTCAAAACTGCATCTTGTAAACACGTAATCTAAGTCCCAGCAGTAAAGTGACAACCGCTCTTCAACTGAAAGGTGACAGAGGGGTTACGTATCATTGCGACGCTCCGGGCTTCTTCCATCAGCTTGGAAAATCTGTGGTCGCTGTGTGTTTTTTTCTCCAGAGAACTTGTGACAGTCTAAAATGCACACTGGTTTCCTCGGGGCCATTATCTGTGTGTGTGTGTGTGTGTGTGTGTGTGTGTGTGTGTGTGTGTGTGCGTGCGTGATGTAGTGAAGAGCAGAGTTCCCCTCGAATTCATGTGAATGTGAATCAGTGGTTACACCATGTGACACGTAAACAACTTTTACTTCAAATGTGATGGAATTGTGTCCCTAACACTAGATTAAAATAAAAAATGTATATATATGTATATAAAACTTTAGTGCATTCTTTAGTGCAACTTTAGTGCATTCATTGTATTACATATTTTACATGAAATTTAGCCTATGCATTTAACTAATTCTTATCAATTTAGTAGCAGTTTGCTGCTGTAAAGAGCGAAAGGAGCCACTGGGTGTTCAGTAAAGAGCGCAAGATAGCTAGCGGTTCATAGCTAACGGCTCATAGCTAACGGCTCATAGCTAGCGGCTCATTCCTTAAACGGAAGCCAGGGGTCTACGCCTCATTGACCTCTAAATATAACCGCTCTATGAGAGCAGTGCAACGCTGCAGCCGTTAGCTAGCTAGTACGTCACGCAAACATACACTAAATGTGCGAAGCTGCAAAGCAGCAAAGCTCTGATAAAAACAACACACAGAGAGTGTGTTCATTCTACTATATCAATGTCTTTAAGCAACTTATCTCCACTTTTCTTTGTGAAATCTAGAAAGCACGTCTCATAATTAGTCAAGTAGAATTACATTAGCAAACTGGAGATTCACAGGAAGATTTAGCTATTTTTTTATTTAAAAGTACTTTTTTCTTTCAACTCATGACTTTTCATATCAAAGCGGAACTTTTAAACAACAATTTATGCTTCTCACAAAGTCTGCATGACACCACAGGATTGTGTTAAGGAAGAAAAAAAAAAAGCTTTATCTTGTTCCAAAACTGCTTCTGGTGAAAAGAACTTGAGCCAAACCCATAAAACCGTGACAATGAAACTCTGTTCGCCATCTGGAGGTACATTTGGTAAGTTTAGATCCCCTGAATTTGGTTGACTTTTATTTTATTTGGTTCAATGTATTTAATATTTGCCTCGCCTAAAATATTTAACTTGAAGACAGCTCCGCAGCGGCGTTGCACGAACATTTCCTCCGTGACGCTGCAATGCGTTTCATTTCAAATGCCTTTGAGTTTGTTTTGTTTTTCATAGCGAATGTGCAAATTAAACGGTTTTGCGTTGTTGTTTTTTCCTTTATGTTGTTTATAAAGTATATCATAAGGCTTTCTGCTGCACACTGCTAACAAATAATCAATTTAGTTACAGATTACTTTGCTTTGCCACTGGCAGATAAGACCACACACAAAAATACACGACAATTATGCATCCTAAAATGTCGTCGTTGGGACTCAGTCTGCGGCCCGCGAAGAGAATAAATCCTCCAGCTGGAGTTGTTTCACTGAGAGATCTCCGTATAATTAGGCAATGCTGAATGTGAGAACATGTCATTTAAACTTTCAAATATTCTGTCATGTTTGTTGTTTACGTTCATAATGATCACTTTGTGGGCGTGGCTTTGAAACGAGGCCTAAAAGGAACGCCAGCCAGATTGTTGGTTTTTTAATCTTGGATCATTTTTTATTTGTTTTTTTCTGACGTACTCGTGCCAGTTTCTCAAGACCTCAAGCTTTAAAGATGAATTGAAACAAAAACTATGAAAACATAACTTGATTTTTAACAGTTATGTTGCAGGACTTTAATTAATACTAATAACTAATCATGCCTCGTTCTGGAGAAACCAGAGAGATTCAACGACGTAGAGACACGAAGAGACTGTGAGCAGACTTTTAACGCTTGTCGCGTGTGTGTGTGTGTGTGTGTGTGTGTGTGTGTGTGTGTGTGTGTGTGCACATATCAGTTTGTCTTTGCATGTATCACACCTCTGTTATTATCTTGCATTAAGCTCATAACATACCTTTCCTTAAAAGAGACCACACACACACACACACACACACACACACACACACACACACACACACACACATACACGCACAAGATGTGCTCAAACTCTGGCTGACCTCTGTCATATTTTTAGAAAGGCACCATTGGTGTCACGAAGCACACCAGGCGAGTTTATCTGAACTGGTTTATCTTCTGACGCACAGCTGACAGAGAGAGAGAGAGAGAGAGAGAGAGAGAGAGAGAGAGAGACAGAGAGAGAGAGAGAGAGAGAGAGAGAGAGAGAGAGAGAGAGAAGAGGAGAGAGAGAGAGAGAGAGAGAGAGAGAGAGAGAGAGAGAGAGAGAGATTGGCCATATTGTTATTGCAACGTTCATGCCACTAAGGCTAATTGAATTGAATTGAGAGAGAGAATAATGAGTGAGGGATGAAAAGATGAATGGAGAGGAGAGAGAGAGAGAGAGCGAGAGAGAGAGAGAGAGAGAGAGAGAGAGAGAGAGAGAGAGTCAGAGAGAGAGAGAGAGAGAGAGAGAGAGAGAGAGAGAGAGAGAGAGAGAGAGAAGACAAATTATTAAAACCTTGAGTTTGAACTTGACAAAACAAACATAGTTTTGATGGGAATGAAGAACAATGAGGAGACTCCGCCCTCTACTGGTCAGTGTGTGAAACTACAACAGAGTTTACATGAGATTAGATTAAATTATAAATCTCTTTTCCAGCTGTAAAAATGTTTTTTTATATTCCGGCGGCGAAAAATAATACAATAATCCTTTAAATACTGAAAACAATAATGTATTATTATCTAAACTGCAGACATTTCTTTTTAAACGTGCTGAAAATTAAAGATATATACTTTAGTTCCTCTGTTATTCCATGTTGAGTCGATCTTTAAAGTAATATTTGGCAACAAAACTTTTCAGTTAGTGGAATGTTTTAGGATTAAATCTAACTACTTAAAGGAGAAAATATATGGAAATATTTATATTAACTACCATCTAGTTTTGTGTTGTTTAATTCTTAATAATTAAATAAAAAGACAAGACATTTCTTCATGTTAATTTAACCCCACAGAAGAGCTTTTTTAAAAAAATATTTAACTGTGTTAATTACTGGTAAGTTACTGTAAATGACTTTATTGTCTGCACTATATTCGTGAAGCTGTTTAAATGACATGACATCTTTATGTAACGTACATTAAAGATGTTTTTTGTAGGTTTATTGAGCTTCTCTCCTCTCTTCCTTTCTGGCTGTTGAAGTCGTCTGAACACGTCAGCGCGCCTTCAACTTATCATTCCTGAAGACAGATTGTGTTTTATGTTGTGTTTCAGAGGAAGGGGGAGAGGGGGGAGAGGGGACAGCTGGTCTCCTTTCTCCCTCAGCATCCCTCCTCCCTCCTCCCTCCTCCCTCCTTCCTTCTTTCTAACTCAGACGTTGTTTCATTGCAGAGAGAAGCGGTCGGCTTCACGACTGTTGGCTGGATATAAAACTCTAAATGGATCCATACTGACAATTTGGATATTTTGGATATGATTTAACCACCTGATTGATTGATTGATAGATAGCTTGATTGATTAATTGACTGGTTCTTTGATTATTTTTGGCTGCTGATCAGAAACGTCGGAGTCACAGCTTCTGGACGACCTGTTGGACTGACACGGTACGTCCTCTATCCTCTCCTCTCTTCTGTTTTGTCCTTTTCTCATCTCCTCTCATCATCTCATCTCCTACCCTTTTTCCTCCTCTCCTTTCCTCCTCTCCTCTCTTCTCTCTCTTTTTTCTCCAATCTTTTTCCTCCTCTCTTTTCTCCTCTCCTGTCCGCTCCTCTCCTCCTCTCTTCAATCTTTTTCATCACCTCCTCTCTTCTCTTCCCCCTGTTCCGTCTCTTCTCCAGATGTTGACCGTCTCAGTGCTGCTGCTGCTGCTGCTCGTCTCCTCTCCTCTTGTCTCCTCGTCTCCTCTGGCCAAGGTAAACTCAAAGTGTGAATGAGTTTGTTTTGGTGAGAGACTGAATCATGAGCATAAATATACACACTAAATATACACAAGTAATAATCACTGCTGGGTTCATTAAAGCAGAAAGATGTTCAGGTTCCCTTCATGTCCTTTTGGATTCCTGAGATGTTACACATGACGTGTGTGTGTGTGTGTGTATATATATATATATATATATATATATATATATATATATATATATATATATATAGACAGAAAAAAGTGAGCTGCTACGCTGACGACTTTGAGGCTTTAGGGTCAAAACATTTTTCCAGTGACGACGTTTCCAATTTTCTTTTCAATTACCTTTTTTCTCGAGTGAAAATCCATCACAAGTTGTCAGTTTAGAAAAGACTGATATTGACCCCTGACCTGTGTGTGTGTGTGTGTGTGTGTGTGTGTGTGTGTGTGTGTGTGTGTGTGTTTAAGTCAAACGATTTTGCCCACTAAAACCTACTTAGACCAAAAAAACATACCACATTTCACATTTTTTTAAGCGAAAGACAAAAACTTTTTGTACGTAATAAGTCGTATTTAAGGGTTTCTGAGCTCATTGTTAAGTTTCCTCAGTGACTTACAGACATTTTATTGAATCCGAAACGTATTTAACGTTTTGTAGAAACGCTCCGCTCGGCTTCTGGAGCCTGAAGCTGGAATGTGGAGGTCAAAATGTGAAAAGCATCTTCACTTCGAAAGTTGCCGCCGGTCCTCAGGTATGTGCATGATTAGAGCCGACGGCGGCGGCTTATGGTCAGTGTCGGCCCCTCCAGCTGTGACCCTGCTTCAAACACACACACACACACACACACACACACACACACACACACACGTCCGGACGTCCATGATCCAGCGCCATGAGATCCACATTTTGTTCCTTTTGACTAAATTATCTCTATTTCACACAACTATTGGAGGAACTTTGGTGCACACATTCGTTGTACCCCTCCGGATGAATCGTAATATTTTGGTGATCCTCTGACTGTTCCTTTAGCGCCACCATCGGGTCAGAAATCCAGTTCACCCCCATCATGTGTACTGATTTATAACGACAAAAACTAAACTTTTATGGAAAAGAAAAAGGATTAAAACCTATAAAAAAAGACCAAAGAAATCCTAAACTTTTGAATTTGTTCAGTAAATTATACTTATATTGAAAAAAAACGTATCTTAGTTGTGTTCAATACAAAATATGAAAACTAAAAATACACATTGTAAATATAATAGTTGGACGTAAAGGATTAATAACTTGATTAGGCAAGAATATAAATATAAAAGAAAACAAGAGAAGAGATGGAAAAATAATGCAGGGAAAAAGGAAGCATAAATGTAGAATAATGAGTGAGGGAGAGAGAGAGAGAGAGAGAGAGAGAGAGAGAGAGAGAGAGAGAGAGAGGACAAAAGATCCAAAATGAGAAGATAAATAGTTTTACAGGATCAGACATGAACTCACTCCAACACATCACTGAAGTGTGTGTGTGTGTGTGTGTGTGTGTGTGTGTGTGTGTGTGTGTGTGTGTGTGTGTGTGTGTGTGTGTGTGTGTGTGTGTGTTTGCTCCTGTCAGCTGTTTGCTAACAGCAGGTTTGCTGTGTAGCAGATGTCAGCTGGAGGTGGCAGATGTGTCTATTGTTATGTGTGTGTGTGTGTGTGTGTGTGTGTGTGTGTGTGTGTGTGTGTGTGTGTGTGTGTGTGTGTGTGTGTGTGTGTGTGTGTTGTATCATCTTTGTGTGCAGCAATTTGAGTTTTAGGCCCTGAGATAAAGATATTTGGACAAAAAAAAATCTTTTTTTTTTAAAGTTCTTTCATTCTGCAACGTTTAGATGTCGGATTCTGGTTATAGTTACTATTAAAATAAGTATGACAGACATGTAGTTCTGATGATGAAAGTAAAGAAGGAATGCGTCACGTAACTGAAGGTCTTCACCTGTGAAAACAGGTGTGTGCGTGTGTGTGTCTGTGTGTGTGAGTACACAGGAATGTGTGAAGCAATCCTCTGTTCAGGAGAATCTATGTTTCCAAAGTTGTGTGTGTTGATGTGTGTGTTGATGTGTGTGTGTCGTACGCTGCAGTTTAGCGTCCAGCTAAAGCTAACATCGTCCTGCTATAAACCATAAATACAAACCATGAAGGTGACAACGTTCAAGAGTCGGTTTTGGAGCGGTTTAGTTTTAGGAGAGGACAAAATAAGACCCAGCTTAAGGAAACAAAAAGCTCAAACTTTCAAATGAGCTGCATCGCTGTCCAGCTGTGTGTGGCCATTGTCATTCAAAACAGCCGCGGGTCTCAGTGGGAGGTCAAAGGTCGCCATCTGGAGTCTAAAACACACACTTTTTTACTTCTTTTCAATGTTTGTTATCCAAGAACCTCATGAAAATGTGAGACCTCTCTCTCTCTCTCTCTCTCTCTCTCTCTCTCTCTCTCTCTCTCTCTCTCTCTCTCTCTCTCTCTCTCTCTCTCTCTCTCTCTCTCTTTGCATATGTGTGTGTATGTGTGTGTGTTTGTGTCTCAGGATCAGTCCGTGTGTAACAGGACGTTCTGCGGTGCCGGTCGAGAGTGTGTATCGACCGACCGAGGAGAACCCGTCTGTCGCTGTTTACAGGTACTGACACAGATGTTTACAACATATACAACGTAGCCTCGTAGCTCGTATGCTAATGATCAGGATTTTTATATTTTTCTGTTATTGTAATTTTTTATTTCATAATGTTTTCTTTTGTATTATTAGATATGTTGTTATATATATGCATATATATATATATATTTATATATATTTATATATATATATATATATACTTATATATATATATATATATATATATATATATATATATATATATATATATATATATATATATATATATATATATATATTCTTTTTTTATTTTCTGAGGATTTGGGGTAATCTTCCTAACGTCATTGATCCTTCCTGTATGTGTGTGCACATGTTTAAATAACGCAAAACTCAAAGTATCTTTAGACCCTCTCTGAATCCAGAGGCTCAGCTCTTCCTCCTCCTCTTCCTCCTCCTCTTCCTCCTCTGCAGCAGTGCGATGTGACAGAGAACTGGGTCTGTGGCAGCAACCAGAGATCCTTCAGGAATCACTGTGAGCTGCACAGAGACGCCTGCATCACGCAGACCAAGATACACGTGGAGCACAGAGGACGCTGTCTGGGTCAGCACACACACACACACACACACACACACACACACACACACACACACACACACACACACACACACACACACACACACACACACACACACACACACACTTACAGTGTGCATGAGTTGTGACAATTGTTTGTGTGTTTCTATTTGCAGAGAAACCAACAAAGACGGATGTGAGTCCCAGTAAGTCTGCAGCTGATTTATAAATGATGTATAAAGAAACTCAGACGTTGTTCTCTCACTCAGGTTTACACCGGTTAAATCACAGGAAAACACAAACGAGAACGCAAAAAATACATATTTTTTCTTTGTTGGGCTCTTTCCATAATGTGTTCAGATCCAGACTCCCTCAATACTTCTTAAAGTCTCCATTAGACCATTAGATACTTGGACACAATATATATGTATATATATATATATATATATATATATATATATATATATATATATATATATATATATGTATATTATTGATTATATTTATTTTAATTTTATTTATTTATATTTAATTTTATTTATTTTATTTATTTCATTTATTTTATTTTCTTCTCTTTTGATGATTTTGTTATGTTTGATATTATTTCTTTAATTGTTTTATTTTTTGATTTTTTTCTTCTTCTTTATTTATATTTATTAAAAAAATTGAATTCATTTTTCTTTTTTACTTTTTTATTTACATATTTACTGTGTTATTTGGGGGTCATAGGGTCCAGGATGAAAATGACCAACATTTCCCTTCAGTAAGGGAACTCACGTTGCATTCATTTACATTATATTGTGAAGTGGTCTGCTTCCTGTCGGATCGTGATTGGCTGAGAGAGAAAGTGATCCAGTGGATTCAGGAGGAGGTTGAATCTGACCACGCGACCTCCAACGCGACCTCCAACGCGGCCTCCAACGCGACCTCCAACACGACCTCCAACGCGACCTCCAACACAACCTCCAACGCGACCTCCAACGCGACCTCCAACGCGACCTCCAACGCGACCTCCAATGCGGCCTCGGCCGACGCGCTCCTGCAGACGTACTTCCAGGTGAGCGATCTGAGACGATGAGTCAGAACGAAGAGGAAGAAGCTTCTGCTCACCGAGTCGTTTGTTGCAGACGTACGACGACGGAGACGCAGAGCTCGACTCCAAAGAGTTCCTGAACTTCCTGAAGCACAACGAGACGAAGCTCCAGCTCACGGAGACCAACACGCTGCTGAGGTGCACACACACACACACACACACACACACACACACACACACACACACGCTGGAGACCAATACGCTGCGGAGGTGCACACACACACACACACACACACACAGGCTGGAGACCAACACGCTGCTGAGGTACACACACACACACACACACACACACGCTGGAGACCAACACGCTGCTGAGGTGCACACACACACACACACACACACACACGCTGGAGACCAACATGCTGCTGAGGTACACACACACACACACACACACACACACACGCTGGAGACCAACACGCTGCTGAGGTACACATACACACACACACGCACACACACACATACACACACAGACATAGAGACATACAGACACACACACACGCTGGAGACCAACACGCTGCTGATGTACACGCACGCACACACACACACACACACACACTGGAGACCAACACTCTTCTGAGGTACACACACACACGCACACACTCACACACATACACACACTCATACACACACACATACACGCTGGAGACCAACACAATGCTGAGGTACACACACACACCAACACACACACATACACACACGGACACACATTCACACAGACACGCAGACACTCACACACACACATTCACACACACTCACATACATACATACAAAAATGCACGCACAAGCAAATACACACAGGCACACGCACACGCACACACATACAAACACACGCGCACGCAGGCACATAAATGTGTGTCTTCTGTGTGTCTTAACGTTCACTGTGTATGTGTGTGTGTGTGTGTGTGTGTGTGTGTGTGTGTGTGTGTGTGTGTCTCAGGTCACTGTGTGTCGACGCTTTGATCGAGATGTCGGATGAAAACGCCGACTGGAAGCTGAGCGTCACGGAGTTCATCAACTGTCTGACGCCGAGCTACCGGCCACATGAGAGAAGTAAACACACACAAAGAACACAAAGAACACAAAGAACACACTGCAGCGACGTTTACTTCTTAAGAACAGATAAATGCCGATAATGACACAATAAACGCACACTGAAACACAACCGTGTGCGACTACGTGGTTCAGCCGTTGTGTTTCTCTTCCCGGCGTGAAGAGTGCGCTCTGGAGGACGACGTGCTGGAGGACGGAGCGCAGACGCTGATGGAGTGTAACAAGTGTGTGTGCGCCTGCGGGAACTGGGTCTGCACCGCTCTGACCTGCAGTGGTGAGGACACACACACACACACAGATACACACATAGACAGACACACACACACACACACACACACACACACAGTATAAGCCAGTTTGTGTAGAATATTTGTGACTTCGAGGTTGTTTCTTTTCCATCCAGCTGGTGTGTGTTTTTGTTGTGATCGTTGTGTGACAGGATGATTTGTGTTGCAGGGGAGCACCAGGAGGAGGAGGAGGTGAAGGAAGGAGCAGAAGAAGAAATGACAGAAGAGGAGTGGAGCCGGAGAGTCGCTGAACTCAACGCGTTACAGGACAGTCGACAATGAACCGCTGCGAAAGGAAAATGTCCTAAAACTGGAATAAAATCACTTTATGAATATAATATTGAATATTCTGCAACACAATTTGACGTAAAGGCTTTTATTACAGCAGAATAAACACAGTGTCCTTCAGAAGAATCTGTATAAACATGTCAAGATAGTAACACAACTTTGGCAAATGAATTAATAAATTAAGCTGACTAAACATTTATTGTCATGGTTTATCTTTCTTAAGCGAGTTTAAGTGTCAGAGTAATATAAAGATACACAAGTTATATTGTTTAAAACATGCAACAATAGCAAAGTGGTACTATTACTGTACTTATGTACAGATTCAAGGTACTTTAGTTGGGTGTTTCCATCTCATGCAACTTCATTCTTTTCACTCCACCACATCTATATTATTAAATAATCATTATTGCGCAATAATCATTGCACAATATTGTAATAAATACATATTTCCGTAACAATGTAATAAATATAAACATCAAAATCACAGCAAGCTAAAGTTTTTTCTCGCAAAAATCACACACATATTTCATTTAAAGATGATGTATAAAATGCATCAATATGGCCTCCAGACAGGCTCCTCCCCTCTCATCGAGAGACACGCCCCTTCGATGTAATTGGCCAGAGTTGCGACGACGTTGCGCTCCTCCCCCGCGGCTTGGAGCGTTTGGTTCGGTCCGTAGTAGAAGCTGGCCGGCTGGAACGGACCACTGTGGCTCAGCGGAGGGGGAAGAGGAGGAAGAGGAGGAGGAGGAGGAGCGGAGGACAGGAAGGAGCCGTACGCCGCGGGCTGGCTGGAGTAGGGGAGCGCGGGCAGGTGGTGCATTCTGGGAGTTGGAGTGAAGGAGGACGCCAGCGAGGTCACCTGGCCCAGGAACGACGGCTCGCTGGTCCACCGAGAGGAGGGGAACGCCCTGCAGTCTGGAGGGAGACGACGACAACAACAACAACAACAACAACAACAACAACAACGACAACAACAACGAATTAGTTCTTCTAGAGCTTTCAGCTCCGCCGCATGGTCTTCCTCAGCAGCATTGGACTTCTCAAAACCACCGAAGAAGACGTTTGGATTTTAGATTTAGATTTGTAATATTATTATTATTATTATTATTATTATTATTATTATTATTATTATTATTGTCTTTATATTGTTACTATTATCAATGTGTAACGTATCTCTTGTCCTGTACTGTAAACACACATGTAAGGTACTTAATAAGGTATGAAAATATTGTACGTTTGACTCTATTAAACTATATTTATTAATCGCCTTGTTGAATACTTTTTTACATTAAATATATATATATATATCTATATATATATATATATATATATATATATATATATATATATATATATATATCAGTGTCTAATTTAACAGACTTTTTTAAACAACAAACCTGACGATGAAACGCTGCCGCTCTGCAACCGGAAACCTCCCGGCTTCCCGTCCTTCAGCCTCTGTCCTAGGAGACAAGCAGAGGAAGGAGAGAGGAAGTGAGAGCGGTTCGGACTGAAAGCTTTTCTGGGGGGCGATGAAACCACCGCGTCGTTCTCTCACTGACGTCTCGGCTGCCGCTGCCCGTCCACGGTGACCTTGATGGCTCGGTGCACGGTGGCGATCTGAGGCGGAGACGTCAGCACGTTGATGGAGAGCGTGAAGCTCTTGCCTGGAAAAAAAACAAACATAAGGAAGTATTTTAACTCAACAACAAAGTTTAGTTACATCGTTTCAGTTTCAAATGGAGTTCAAAAGATAAAGATAAAATAGAGACGAACGTTGTATTTTGGTTCATATGGATAAACTTGACTGTAGTCCATGATACCACTGATTGAATAGTATTCATGTCTTCTAAGATAAGATAAAGTAAATTAAGATAATATTGTTTACAGGATTACAGCCACAGGATACATAATAATAATAATATTAACAGCACATAATCTACAATATTAAAAGACTCTCGAAATGGGGTATGCTGGGACTTAAAATGGCCGCGGCAGGATTTTCGTGCACAGTTTCCAAAAGGTTAAATTACAAAAGGTGGAAGTCAAACATCTTCAACCCCTTTAAGGCGTTAGTTAGTTAGTTAGTTGGTTAGTTAGTTGATTGGTTAGTTAGTCAGGTAGTTAGTTGATTTGTTAGTTAGTTGGGTAGCTAGTTAGTTGGTTAGTTAGTTGGTTGGGTAGTTAGTTGGTTAGTTAGTGCGTGTCCCTGTTCATGGCTGTCACCGTGGCCTCAGTACGCGTCCTCTACCTCTCCCGCTGCGGCCGATGAAGCGCAGGTCGTTGAAGTGGGCGTGGCCTTGCTTCATCGTCGCCGTGGCGTTGCGCAGCTCGGCGCTGCAGTTGTCGTCGTTGCCGGCCATCACCGTGACGAGCACGCCGTCCGGGACGTCGTCGCACAGAGAAACCACCTGGAAGATGGAGAAGAGGGTTAGGGCATTAAAGGGGGTGACGTTTTGTCTGAGGAAATGATTAAAAACAATGCAGGGCACCGTGTCCACGTGACCTTTGATGACCTTGGACATGAGATAGACAGACAGACAGGAGGAGAGACAGACAGGCAGGTGACAACTCACGGTGAAGGCTCTCGGCAGCGTCTTGTTACACCTCCAGTGCTGCGGCAGGCTGCTGCAGAGGAAGTTCGGGCTGTCGGTCTGCACCAGGCCTCTGGGTGGCGCTGTGCTGCGCTGGGGGCGGGGCCTCGCCTCCTCGTCCAGAGGGCGGCGCGCGGTCGGCGGCGACGGCGGACACTTCACCACCGGATCTGAGAACAAGCAACAGAGAGATCGATAATCAAAATATATATATATATATTTTAAAATGTTTAAAATATTATCTGACCTGTGCTTGTTTTTAAAAACACTGGTCTGGTGAAAATCACACCAGTATAGCTGAACTATTTAATTAATCACACACTGATGGGTCGAGCAAATGCTGCAAGACTAGTTCCACCGAGGTGAATCAGGTTTTTAATAATTATTTCTTCATAAACCATGGCCTGCATGTCTGCAGTAAAGTGTTGTTTGCTATGTTTTGTATACAAAAGCAGTATTTCCTATTTGTTCAGCAATGATTTCAGCTGCTAAACCCAATGAATTTAAGAAAATATGATGCCCACTATTTTTTTTAACAAACAGAACAAACCCCACAAAAACCTCCACACACAAAAAAAAGTACGAAGACGTTTTCGACCACGAAGTGTACTAAACTACAACTCCCTGAACGCCGCGCATCCCCGTTTGATTACGTCATAGAATCGCGCCGAAAAAAAAGCACAACTCAAAAAGCGTCAACAGGAGCAGCAACAACGCTTCTCCCGAACGACTCAGGTGAACAATTTTGAACTTTTTGTGCACCTTTCTTGTCCCTTCCGCCTCCTCTTCCTCCTCTTCCTCGTGCCCCTCCTCTTTAATGCCCCCCCCCCCACCCCCCGCCTCCTCTGCATTGTGTTGTATGCACCGCAGTGTTTGAATAGGAGGGAACTGCGCTGTATTATCATTCAGATTTCACTGCCGGAGGGAAGTTACTGCGGTCACACCACCTGGCTGTCCCCTCTCTGCGCATGCGCGTGTGGATTTACCTCATGTCTGTTCTGCTATCTTGTTATTTTAGGCTCACGGTGGCGGGTTTGTGTTTATAAGGGACGCTCACGCGTTGCACCACAGACCGTATTTCTGTTGACATGGATGACGTCATGCATTTGTGTTTTGGGAGGATTTCGCATCATCAGAGACGTTTAATTAAAGTTCAGCACTGTGAAGCTTCATGTCTCTACAGTGAGGGTGGAACAGTGTTCAGATCTGTTACTTCAGTAAAAGTAATAATAGCAATAACAGTACTGCATTTTCAGCTAAATGTACTTAAAGTATGAAAAGTAAAAGTCCTCATTGTGCAGTAAAATGTTCCCCGTCAGTGTTTGGCTATGATTTACTTTCACTTGCAAGAAAATGTATGACAAAATGTGAAGTAATTAATCGAAGGACGTCGTGGAGTAGAAGTATTCAGTTGCATGAAATACTCAATTAATGTAAAAGTAACCTCCAAAAATAGAATTTACTGCATATGTTTTAGCTAATAAACTAGGACATGAGCGTTTATATCTTTCCCCAATACCAAGTATGAGCGTCAGTGAGACTGGGACACTTTGAAGATACTATATTAACGCCTAAACACATATTCTATCTGCTTATGTGGTGAGTTACAGTTACATTATTAAATCATTTGAATGTTTTTCTCTGTGTCATCAGGCGGTTATGAGCAGCCCCATGGCCGGCTCCGCTGCCTCCGGCTCTAAAGAGCGCCCAGCTTCCAGGACCAGTTTCATCCCGGAGCTGCAGAGCATGATGTGAGAGACACACACGCACGCACACACACACACACACACACACACACGCATGCATTAGGAGACTCACCCCAGTACAGCATCGGGCTGCTGCTGAACAAACTGTTTGAAGCCATGAAAAGCTGTTTAAGAAAAGATGGAGAAAGTGTTTGAAATGAACTGCTTTACTTTAGACACACACACCCGCAGACACACACACACACACACACACACACACACAAACAGAGACAGACACGCATAGACACAGACACATACACACAGATGCACATGCAGAAGATCTAATAATAATAATCTGAAACTAAACCGATGAAATCTTGCTAAAAAAATTAAAAATGTAGCGAAGATGAATTTCACCTGAACCGTCTTCACAGCTGAAATTATTAAATGAAGAAAAAAAAATGCTCATGATTATTCACAACTATTTTGATAATCTTTGACGTTGTAAGAGCTTTTGTTCTCTCGTTCCAGCCTCCTTCGTGAGGATTTTCAGTTTTTTCTTTGCAAGAAAGCTGATTTATGTTTTGATTTTTAGACACCCGGTCATAAAAAATGAACAGGAAGACATCCGCTTGAGATTTAGGAAGTAGAGTCAACATTCTGACAAGTTTTATACATTTTATAGACAAAACGCTTCATCAATTTATCAAAAGATTAATAACAAATAATCATTAGTTGCAGCCTTACTTAACTGACACAATGTACAGCTACAGAAGAATACATAAGACAACTTTTTATAGACAAAATAGTATTAAAAGACAGTTGTAAAACTTTGTACATTATACTTGTACTATATTATTATTATTATTATATTGTATAAAATCACACAGAATGTTTTCCCCCGTAACAAATAAGATCTCTCTTTGGGTCTTTCAAAAGAAGCCACGTGCGTGATGTGGCCTCTCATTGGTGTGCGTGTGCGTGCGTGTGTGTGTGTGTGTGTGTTTTGGGGTACTCACCTGTGTGTGTGAGCTGCAGAGAGCCGGTGTCGGTGGTCAGAGAGGCTGAAACCAAACTAAACCCCCAAAACCTAAAAAAGCCAACCTCCGAACCTGAGGCCAACCTGAACCACAACCCCAAACCTCACCTGTGTGATTGACAGCTGCAGAATAGCCAATCACGGCACCGATGGGTGGGGGTTTGGGGAGTGTGTGTGGGGGGGGTTGTGTGCACAGAGAGATAAAGGGAGAGAGAAGGAATGGGAGAAGGAAAGAGCTCCAGGATGTGGGTTCAGGTGAGGCGGCCCTCATGGAAGTGGCCATTCTGGATGCAAATTGAGGTTTCACCAAAGTGTGGTCAAACAGAGGTGTGTGTGTGTGTGTGTGTGTGTGTGTGTGTGTGTGTGTGTGTCATGTGGAGTTCAGTTTGTGTGTGTGTCATGTGGAGTTCAGTTTGTGTGTGTGTCATGTGGAGTTCTGTGTGTGTGTGTGTGTGTCATGTGGAGTTCAGTTTGTGTGTGTGTGTGTGTGTGTGTGTGTGTCATGTGGAGTTCAGTGTGTGTGTGTGTGTGTGTGAGGGTCTGAGAGGTAAACAGATAGAATTAGAGACGTAGACTCGGCATATGTCACTCAAGTCCAGACAAAATAATCTTTATTTTCTATTTTTCTTTAAACATTTTTAAATATATATATTTATATAGAACAATTATGACAACTTTCTCAACTGTTAAATGTCGTTTGAACACAAGGGAACGTCAGCGATACATTTCTATCCAAAACCATCAGAATTCAGATTTAAATCCGAATACAATAAAAGTATTTTCACCGGTACTGCAGTACTTTAGTAGTATTTTCCGTTGACGCATTTCAGGAGGCAAAAGAGTGTTGAGGGTTTAAACCATCAACTCAAGCACATTCACAGCAATAGATTAGTGTTAATGTATAATATATGTATATATATTATAAACATATATATTACACTATGTATAATATTATAATTTATATATATTATAAATATATATTATAAATAATCCATATATATTACATGCATTATTATATTATATATATTTGCAATTTAATTAATATATATATTATATGTATATATATTAATTTATATATATATATATATATACATGTAATTAATTAAATTTATATATATATAAATTTAATTAATTAAATTGTTTTTTTAAACATTTTATAGAAGGAAATGATTTACTTAAGTGGGACACTGTGCTGTTACTCTGCAATTACACACACACACACACACACACACACACACACACACACACACACGCTCACATGGATCCCGCTGTGTTGGCGCTCAGGTTCGCTCTGGGAGACGCTCGCCGGCCGCTGCACGAGACGGCGGCGCTGGTGGAGGACATCGTGCACACGCAGCTCATTACCATGGTAACGCACACACACGATCCATAAAGTCTGAAGCTGTGAGACGAAATCATACTGATGAGTTGATTTATAGTATTTATCTGTTATTGTCCTCATTGTTCATCTTTTTACAATAATAATAATAACATTGAACTGCAGAAGTTGCAGTTTCTGAGTTTAAAGTCTTTTTTTAAGACTTAACTGCTTAAATTTGTAATTTTTTACTCTTGTAACTTTCCCAAACCTCTGAACTCGCTCGTGGTGAAACTGTAACTCGGTGACGTTCACGCTGCCTCCGTGTGCTCGTCCATCAGCTGCATCAGGCCTGCGAGGCGGCGACTCTACGAGGGTCAAGGGTCATCTCAGCCGAGGACATCCTGTTCATGATGAGGCGGGACAAGGTGAGAGACACACACACACACACACACACACACACACACACACACACACACACACGAAACAGACACACACACACACACACACACACACGAAACAGACACACACATACACATACACACAAACACGAAACAGACACGAAACACACACACACACGAAACAGACACACACACGTACACGAAACAGACACACACAAAACAGACACACACACACACACAAAACACAAACACACGTACACGAAACACCCACACACACACACACGAAACAGACACACACACTCA